>NW_025883312.1:4617-72423 GCF_002878395.1 Capsicum annuum
TCTTCTTCTCCATTAAAGTGAATTTTGCTTCTCCGTGAACCTCAAAAACACACACACAAAATTTTTTTGTTTAAATTGACTTCAAGAATTCAAAAGAGAGTCTACAAAAAAGTCATCTTTATTGAACTTTTTCATAAAGTGGTGATATTAATGAAAAAAAAAGTGATCTTTCTTATAATTTTTCAACAAAAAAATGATCTTTATTGTAAAAAAATTTTAAGGAATGAAAAAAAAGTGATGTTTGTTGCAATTTTTCAAGAAATGGTGTTACTAGTGGAGGAAAAAAAGTAAATTTTGTTGGAATTTTTCAAGAAATGGAAATAATTATGGTGGTGATACGAGAACGATCATGACCATGGAAACTTTTTGAGTATTTTGAAGACTAGTCATTAAAGAATCTTTTAGTCTTTTGTCTCTTATTTTTGTAATGTAATATAAATAGAACCTTGTAGGGTCTTAGTCTTTAGTTTTGGAATGTTTTTGAAAGAAACTCCTCTAGAGAGAGTGAAAGCAACCGTAACTAGGGTGATACCAGTGTGGAATCACTAGTGTTGCAAAACATTATTAGAAGTCTTGGTGCTTGAGTGGTGGACACCCTCTTGTGTCATCGTAGAGTGTTGATGTTGATATTATGAGTGTTAAGGGTCTTGGTATTTAATATATACGTTGATTCTTATTGTTTGTAATATTGTATATTACACTTCCTATTCTTTGTTCTTGTAAGTGTTGTACTAGCTTGCGGTTGTTTCTATTGAAGCCATGTGTTTTTGTTGAATTGCTCTTGTGTTCTTTTCTTATTGTTATCATCTTGTTCTACTGGTGTAGCTGCTGATTTGGTGTTGAACAACTTGCAATCTTGAGTTCTTGAGTTGTCATCTTATAGACGTTTTGTGCCTTGCTTCTTGAGGACTGTTTTTGTGCGATTTGTAGGCTGTTTTGGTGCCTTTCCTGGTTGTTTGGTATCAGTTGGATTAAAAAAAAATTGTTCATGTGAAGACACAGGGGTGGGTGATGACAAAGACGTGGGGGTGAGGTGGGGTTGAAGACGATGAAAACGCAAGGATGGGGTGGGATTGAAGACGATGAAAACACAAGGATGGGGTGGGGTGGGGGTGAGATGCTGTAAAGAAGATGACAAGGGGGGTGGAGTGCTTTCTTTAAAAAGAATTAAGAAATTATAATAATTAAAAATTATATTAATAAAATAATATAAATATAAATTTTTTAATATTTTTGGGGCTCTTAGTGCCACTTGACATATTTCTATTCGTAATTTAGTAAAAAAAAAAATATCCCTCACACACCTCCCGCGAGTGCATTGCACGCAGTGTGTCATTTAGGTAAAAAATGCTCAATTGGTTCAGAATTCGAGGGGTTTAGAGACCTGATAGATACAGGCCTTAATTGAGGGGTTTAAGTAAATTTTTGAAACAAGTTTGTGGACCTGACGATAACTTAAACCTATTATATTATATTATTTTGATAAATATCACATTTAGATA
This sequence comes from Capsicum annuum, assembly GCF_002878395.1. Taxonomy (NCBI): domain Eukaryota; kingdom Viridiplantae; phylum Streptophyta; class Magnoliopsida; order Solanales; family Solanaceae; genus Capsicum; species Capsicum annuum. Next base: position 6,120 of record NW_025883312.1, read on the forward strand.
TATTTTGTATCATTTTTCATGGTTACAAAATCTACATATTAGCACTTTGAGAATAAATAATACTATGATGAAAGGCAGTTTAGATGATGAGTAGTAGAGTTATTTTTAAGAATATAGAGTAAAAGATAAAATATTATTAAATAAAAAGACAAAATGAAAAGAAAAAATCAATAACAAAGTGATTAGATCAAATTGATCATTACATAAAATAAGATTTTCATTGTCATGCAATGATGTATTTAATAATAAAATAATAAAAAATAATATAAGATATTTATAAAAAATAATATTATATTTAAATCAACGTATTTACCATTTAACCATCAAAATAATCTATTATTGATCATCAAATACTTCATATTTTATTGGGTGTTGTGAAATCCTGGTGGAAAGTAAGGCTAAGGAAGCTTAACTCTAGTTAAACTTGGTTGGTCAAATGAGATAATTTTGAACCTTTGGATTTGGAGTTGGACAGCTGTAGCAAATCTAAAGCTCTACTGGACCAACTGGAGGTAAACTATACTAGAGTGGAGCCAACTCCGTAATTTGCATTTAATATAATAAAGTATATAAATAAAGTGTGCGCATTAAAGAAATCAAAGCTGGAAAGAAAAATAAAAGAAATAAAACAAGCTAGGAGGAATTATCTTTAAAATGAAGAAACTGTTTTTAATTTTAATTTAAAGATTAAGTGGGTGATTATTTAATTTAGAATTTAAATTTATAGGAATAAGAAAATTTTGATTTCCTTTATTTTATCTTGTCTTGTAAATTTTTGTGCCCTTTATTAGATTAGTTGATCTAATTTGTATAATAAAAATGTCTATAGTGAATTGAATTGTGAGAAAATGTAAATGAGGATATAACCTTTTTTATTAGGAGTGCAAGTAGATATATTATTGCTAAGGTATTACTAAATATATTTATCGTTAAATTAATCAACTTATTATTAATAATTTGAGAAATGGTGAGGGATACAATTTTATTCGGTATTCAAGAACCATCACATGATAAAAGAAAAGAAGGAAAAAAGCAATTGCAAGGGAGTGAATGTGTAAAAGAATGAATTAGGTTCTTAACCTCAAGGAATTAAGATTTAACATACAAGAGAAAGTTAACGATGAAGTTGGAAAACCCTGCTACCGATCATTCGTTATAATAAAATTTAACATACAATGTGAAGTCTATCTAATTGGGTTAGGTAGATTCTATACATTTTATGTGCTTATTTAGATTGGAAACAATGGGAACGATCCATAAATACCTCAAGACTCGAGAGGTGCCTCATATTTTTCCCTCGGTCAACAGAATTCCTTACCCGATCTTCTATTTTTGTAGACCAACAAAGAGTCATTTTCTTTTGACTAGGGATTCAATAAGGTGACTTGAAATACCATAACTCAATTTCAAGTGGCGACTCTGTAAATAAAATAATCCTCATTCAAAACTATCACTTTAATTGAAAAACCCCTTCGATCCTCAGAGAAAAAGGGGTGTGACATCTCTGGCAACTCTGTTGGGGACAACAAGAATTCGAGCTTGTATATTAACTTGTTTGGCTTTATTTATTCTTGGATATTATATTTGTTGGATGAAATGTGTTATTTGTCTAATTGTTTACTGCTTTGATATTAGTTCAATTACAATATAAATTGTCATCTCTCGTGCACACATCTAAATCTTCTAAGATACTTTATATTTGAAGATGTGGTATACGCTCTCGAGCCTTGAGATACCAGAGATGAGAAAACACTCCTGAAAAGGATTTTATAGTCACACATGATTTAGGATAGGAAGGATCAACGATGAGGCCAGAAAGCAGTGCTTCCAGTAAGTTATCCCTTGCTGACTTGAGTTGTCCGCTCGTTTTACAGCCAGTCTAGACACTTTTCTCCATTAGGTTAAACCTAGTAAAACTGAAACTTATACATGGTTATCCCTATTAGGCTCCGCTTTATTTGCATCAAGTGCATTTTTTACTTAGTGAGGCTCAACACAGGGGTTGAGTCTGTCTAGGACATGTGCCATCTTTCAAGACCATCATGTGCATTTTATGTGCTACTTATTGCATTATAGAAAATGCCATATCGAATGTTGATCGACTTTTAAATAAATTAATTAATCTTCAAAAAAAGGGTTAAATCAAAAAGTTTAATGAGTTATTTTAGAAAATATATAGTGTTTTTACATAGAACTCTTCTATCAAGGTAGTGTCATTTTGATATCGTTGTGTCTTTATCATTTCTTTTGTTTCAAAATCTCTTTTATGAATACCATAGAGTCCATTTTTATCAAACAAAGTTAATATTTTATCAATTAATTCAATCCATTATAAGGTTTCAATAATTCGATCGTTTCTGATGAGTCTAGTTCGAACATCATTAAAATCTTGTCATGACTCTAAGATATTTTTAGAAAACTTTAATGTTTTCGGTTTTGTCAATTGTTGTTTTCTCATATTGTTTTGAAATCGAGTTTTGCTATTACTTCAGTTTTTCTTAAAAAATTATTTCATCTTAATGCTGGGATGTTTAAAATATAATATAGAATGAATTTTAATTTGTCATTATCATCCTATAGGACAACATGAATTCAATTGGAAAGAGCGACAAGAGGCCAAGAAATGATGAATCACCTCAGTTCATGGTGTTGGACAAGCTTCAATACTTTCACGGACTTGGTACTCAAATATGACAGATCATGGAAAAGGACAAGTATTCAAACATTTAGGATTTTTATAGAGCCTTTTGAATGTGAAGCCACAGAGAGATGTGATAGAAACTTTGGTTCATTTTTGGGATTCATTGAATAATGTGTTTTGATTCTCGAATTTTGAACTTACCCCCACCCTGGAGAAAATAGGAGCATTTATGGGAAAGGGTAAAATCATCACCGAGGTGAACCAATGATACCGAAACATGTTAATGTTAAAAGGCTCTTGGAGTTGTTGCACATTAAGGAGAACAACATAAGTGGTTGCTTTGACAATGGATGGGTTCATCGGGAGTTTCTATACAAAAGATATGATTAGCAAAATGGATTTGTTTGTTTGGGGCAAAACTCAATAATGGGGGATATCGCCGGACCTAGGAAAAACATAGTTATGATGCATTCGTAGTAGCTTTTTTAGGAATCATGGTATTTCCAAAAAGAGGAGGAAAAATCAACATAAACTTGGCTGCATTCATTACCACTTTTGAGAAGAATCCTAAGGTCACCCTTGTGCCCATGGTTTTAGCAGACATTTATCATTCCTTGACAATGTGAAAATATGGAGCAGATTATTTTGCGGAATGTAATATTCTGTCACAATTATGGATGCTTGAGCATGTTTGTTATCACCTATTTGATGTAGATTTTGAAGTAAAATGGAATGATTATATCAATGATATATCAAGGAGAGGATTAAGGATCTACACTTTCCAAAAGGGATTGAAGATTAGATAGAGTACTTGAAGGGATTAACTGCTGATAAGACCGTGTGGAATTATCATTGATTTCCTTCAAAAGAAGTGATATTCATGTCTACATTTTGACTATACATTGTCCTAATGGATCTTCAAGGTGTTCAACCTTATGTACCACTCAGAGTCATGAGACAACTTGGTCGACGCCAGTACTTACCGCCTGTTGAAGATATACAAGAGTTTATGTATGAATTTCCCCCTAACATCCCTCTTAGAAAATCCGAAGTGCTTAAGATTTGGGGAGGATGTGTACTCTCAGGTTTTGATAACATGGTGAAAGATCGTGACAAAGGCGAAGTGGACTGTTAGTATTTGCCATGGTTTTGTGATCAGCCTCTTCCTAGGGTCATGCCAGAAAGGTCAACACGAGGTCCGATAGATCGTGAAATGGATATTGAGGTTAGGATTAAGCAGGCTCAACGCGAGGTAGAAGAAAACTATCAATCTACTCTACACGTTTTGAATGCATATCTGAAGAGGTCTAGGGAAAAGTTGGCGCATCATGAGGCAACATTCGAGGCCAGAATTAGGTCCGTCCATAAGGAGATTGAGAGAGAGAATCATGTTACCATTCGAACATTGCAAGAAGACTTAGACATTGCCATGGGCGCTATGGAGCAACAGTCAAATGACTTTGAAAAAGAGAAGACTTTACTGATAGGCACACAAGTAAGACTTCAGGCTCAGTTAAAGGCTTCTATGTAATGAGAGAAAGAAATAATGAGGTTTTTCACAGCTTTTTAGAAAAATTTTGAAAAATCAGTGGATGACCAAGCGAGAGGAACTATACTATCAGATTGAGGAGCTTCATGAACAAGAAGGAGAATTGAAACAGGCTGTCTGTACTACTCAACATTGGATGCAGAATTGCCACGAAAGTATGAATGAGGCTAAGGAAGAAGTACTTCAGCTCACATATACACTAATTGATGTCTATGATGGTTATCTTCACTAAGATGATGAAAATTTGGGTCGTCAAGATCGTACTCTCACTCCAAATCTGTCGAAAGCATTGTCCAGGGAAGGCATCTTGATGATATTTTATTAAGTCCTTTAGGGTTTGCTTCTTAGAGTTTTTTTTCTTTATAGGTACTTGTTTCTATGTATTTCTTCAGTACTTTGAGTCTGTTCTAGTTTTAGATAATTCTAGTTTCCCTTCATTTAAATCTTTGTTTTATAAACATTTGAAAATGTATGGAAAAAGATTTTCTTTTGTTTTAATTTTTGTTCTTTTATCTATTTATTTCCAAAATAAATAAATAAATTAAATTTCAAAACCATTTACTATACCCATGAACTACGTAATGATCTGATTCATATTGAACATGATACATAGGCAACCCTCGTCCGGTTCGATCAAATGCTTTCAAAGTTTTAAATCATATTTTAAAAAGGTCGACACTAAATAAAAGGAGTTAAGATTAATTCACCAAAATTCGGGATGAAACAAAAGTGCTTTCCTAAGTTCAGTTTAGAAATAAAAATTATCTAGGTGCATGACACACAACATGTTATCAATATCTGCAAGACTCTAAATCCTAACAGGTTTGTTTTTGTTTCATAAATAAGTAGCAAGGTGGTTGGTTTATGGTTAAGCTAGCATCTCATCTGTATAACATAAGGTACAAAGAAAAAGAAAGATGACCCGTAAAAAGGGTATGTAGTCTGACAACGAAGAAGACCAGGATCAGTTAATTCCATAAGAATTCGCATTTTTAGAGGAGAATAGGCTATTGAAGCAACAGATAGAGAAAATGTATCAAGCTTGGATGAATGGACAAACCCCGCCTTCCTCGGTTCTAGGACTTTCAAATACAAGTGATCCAAGTTTCCCTCAAGCCAAACTGGCGATTCACTCTACCCACCTGGATTCGGCACATATTCTAATGTGCTTAGTGTTGTTGGTACCTCTACCATGCGCCCTCCAAGTCCATCTTTTACAAACAACCCACTTTTCATTCTTGCAGCATCAGCTAATGCGGGTCCTTAATCGATAGTACAGAAGGCTGTCAGTGAGCCAAGTCATGATCAATTGTATCCTCCTAAATTAACTGTCAATCCCCCAAAATCATATTATCCCAATCATCAACACGGTTCTCCTATTATGATTGAGAAAGTAGTTAAGAAAGAGGACAAGAAGAGATGGCCAGGAAAGTGAGAAGTTTGGAACAAAATATGACGAATATGCAAGGACTAGGAGGGCAAAAGAGTGTTTCGTACAAAGATTTATGTATATTCCTGATGTCCATTTGCCTCTAGAATTTAAAACTCCTAAGTTTGACAAGTACAAAGGCCATGGCGATCTCGTGGCTCATTTGAAAAGGTTTTGTAATCAATTGAGAGGAGCAGAGGGAAAAAAAGAACTGTTGATGGCTTACTTTAGAGAAAGTCTAGTGGGGATAGTGATTAATTGACCAAGATATTTCTTATTGGCACATTTGGGATGACATGGCTTGAAATTTTTTCCAGCAATTTTAATATAATATTGATATAGCATCGAATCGCATCACACTTGCCAACATGAGAAGAAAGACAACTGAAACTTTTCAAGAATATGTAAATAGATAGAGAGAGCAAGCTGCAAGAGTCAAGCCATCAATAAAGGAGTCTGAGATGATTTATATTTTTCTATAGGCGTAGGAACCTGACTATTTCCATCATTTACTTTCTACTATCGGAAGTACATTTGGTAAGGTAATTAAGGTCAGAGAAATGGTAGAAAATGGAATTAAGTCTGGAAAAATCATAAGTCAAGTTGCTTTGAAAGCAACAACGTAGGCAATTCAAAATAGTTCAGGAAGTTTTGGTGGGAAGAAAAGAAAGGAGGATGTAGCTATAATTGTGCCAGGTCCACGACAAAATTTGAGAGGATCGTGTCAACGATACGCACAGTCTCAATCTCAAAGTTATGTCCAAGATCCATATAATCATCCATGATACTACGCTCCTCCCCAAAATCTATTATATTTCATTCCATCCCCTTAGTATCCTATTTATAATGCACAACTATATGCTTGAGCTTCTTCTTACCCGCAATGGTATGCTCCATCCTTTCAGAATAATCCTCCAATCTTGTAAGTTCAAAAAGGCCCCCTTAAATCAAATTTCTGACCTAGAGCAGATTACAAGAATGCTAATATAGGCAAAGATAATTTCACTCATATCAGAATATCTTATGCCAACTTGATTCAGAGACTGACAGACATGAATGTTGTAAGCCCAATTGCGAGAAGGATCCCGAATTCTCTTTCAAAAAACTTGGATTATTTTAGAAGATGTGCATATTGTTTTGATGCCTTAAGGCATGACACAAAAAATATTAGTACTTGAAAAGAGTAATTCAAGAGCTGATCGACACACAACAATTTGTGGTGCAAAGTACAGACACTCCAAACATTAATCATAATACACTGCTGACTCATATTGAAACAAATATGCTCGAGTTGATCCTAATGGCGAAGAGGTTGTAGTTTTCTTCAACCCTATCATTAAGATCAAAACTGATATGGAAAAGTCAGCAAATGTTATGGATTTAACGAAGGTAAAACCTATAGAAGTAGAAGAGGTAGTAACACAACCCAAACTTTCGAATACATTTTTTATTATGGGGAAAGAAACTTCAAAAAGTGTTAGGTCGGGTTAGATAAAACCAAAGCTTATTGTTCCTGGGAGGCCCACCAAGCCTCTCTTAGTTGTAAAAGGAGCTTTCATGACTCCAATTATTATTAAACGGGTGTCACAACTTCCTATGGTTAACGCCAAGATAGTCCCTCGGAACTATAATCCCTGATGGTGATACACAAGGGGAAGAAAGTTATTAAAGATATGGATAAAGTATAAGAATAAACCCATTCGGGGAGGTATTATGCTCCAGAAGTGTTAAGGAAAGATAAACAAGGCAATGAAGACCGAATGCTAGTCAAGAAACCAGTTACCAAAGAAGAGGATGAAGAATTTCTGAAGAAGATGAAATTGCCAGAATATTCTGTTGTGGAACAATTGAGGACGACGCCAGCCCAAATTTCTCTATTGTTTATATTGATACACTCGGATAATCATCGTAAAGCTATAATGAAGATTTTGAATGAGGTACATGTGCCCAGTGAGATTAAGGTGAATCAATTAGAGAAAATTATTGGTAGAATCTTTGAGGTAAATAGGATCACTTTCTCAAATGATAAATTGGTCGCAAAAGGTACCAGACATAATCGAGGTCTCTATATTACTATGAAGTATGAGCATTTCTATGTCACTCTAGTATTAATTCATGGAGGATCTGGTGCTAATATTTTTCCTATATCAAATTTTCAAAAGTTAAATATTAATGTGGAGAGGATCCGACATAATAATGTATGCATCAGAGAATTTGACGGAGCAAAAACGGATGCTATAGGTGAGATAGAGGTTATACTGATAATAAGGCCTGTGGATTTTTCCATGGATTTTTTAAGTGTTGAACATCAATGCTTCATATAATATGTTATTAGGTAGGCCATGGGTTCATAGGGTTGGGGCAGTCGCATCTACGTTACACCAAATGGTCAAATTTGAAAATGACAGACAAGAAATAGTTATTTATGGTGAAGGGGATTTGTCCATGTATAAGGATTATTCAATTTCATCTATTGAGGCTGACAATGCAGATGGAGAGCCAATTTGTCAAACTTTTAAGGCAATGGATGTTGAACATATCCTTGAGGGGAATCTTATTACAAGACCACAATTGTCTTCTGCATCTGTTATTGTAGTGAATGAAATGTTAAAGCATGGTTTTAAACTAGGGAAAGGTCTATGGATGTCTTTACAAGGTAGGGCTTATCCAATATACCTTTGTGAGAGCTTTAGTACCTTTGGTTTGGGACACAATCCCACTTTTCAGGATAAAAAAAGGCTAAGAAGTGTAAGAAAGATTCATGATCACTTACCAAGCCAAACCGTTACTCAAAGAGTCGTTCATCAAAATTGATGTTGTTGGATCTTCTGCATTACCTGTCATAGGGTCAATGAATGATGATGATATAGAGTTTATTGACCTTTTCCAGAATTTGTTTATTGAAGCTGATATGATTAAAATTGGGAAAGGTACCATCAATGCAGATATGTAGTTTATCGGACCTAATATCTAGCTTAACAATTAGAAGGCGACTCATTTCCCTACTATGAAGAAATCTTGGTAGCTTATTTGTTTTGTTTTTGTATTTTAAATCATTCTAGGGTTGTTATCCAGATATTTATCTTGTTGTTTTAGTTTAAAACTCTTCTATATTTGCTTTTAATGAAATGTAGTTTCCCTTTTGTTTTATTTTAAGTCTAATATTTACTTATCTATTTTCTATTATACATTTCTTTCTATGACAATTCTAGTGATATGACATGCATGAAAAATTATCAACCAGGTTTTAAAACTCAATCTAATTATGAAATAATGAATAAAGAAGTTGAATATGATGAAGAGGAAGCATTCGAGGAAATAAGAAAAGATTTCAAACAGTTTGAGAATAAGTCAAATCCCAATATGGATGAAATGAGGCAATCAATCTAGGGGATCATGAAAATATTAGGGAGACTAAGATAAGTGTACATGCTCAACCACAACAAAATAATGATATGAAGCCTTGTTTGATTACAAGGATATCTTTGCATGGTCTTACGATGATATGCCTGGTTTGAGCACTGATTTAGTAGTTCATAAGTTGCCAACTGATCCTGCTTATCTTCCTGTCAAACAAAAGTTAAGGAACCTTAAAACTGACATGAGTGTAAAAATCAAAGAGGAAATCATAAAGCAACTTGAGGCTAAAGTTATTTGAGTGGCACAATATCCTACTTGGTTAGCAAATATTGTCCCTGTTCTCAAGAAAGATGACAAAGTTCGGATGTGTGTTGATTATCGTGATCTAAATAGAGCAAGTTCGAAAGATGATTTTTCACTTCCCAATATCTATATTTTATTGGAAAATTGCACCAAACATGAGCTTGCATCATTTGTGGATTGTTACGCGGGGTATCACCAGATCATTATGGACCAAGAAGATGTGGAAAAGACATCATTTATCACATCATGGGGGAAATATTGTTATCGAGTCTGCCATTTGGACTAAAAAATGCTGGGGAAACTTATATGATGGCGATGAACATAATGTTTTATGACATGATGTATGAGGAGATTGAAGTTTATGTGGATGATGTGATCATTAAGTCAAAAGAGCAGTCCGACCATGTTAAGGATCTGAGGAAGTTCTTTGAAAGGCTTCGCAGGTATAATCTCAAACTTAATCCAGTAAAATGTGTATTTGGAGTCCTTTCTAGAAAGCTTTGGGGTTTATAGTCAGTCGACATGTTATTGAATTACATCCTTCAAAGATAAAAGCTATTCAAGAATTATATCCACCAAAGAACAAAATGGAGTTAATGAGCCTACTCTGAAGGTTAAATTATATCAGTAGATTCATTTACCAACTAATGACAACTTGTGACCCAATCTTCAAGTGTTGAAAAAGAATGCTAAAGTCAAATGGACTGAAGAATATCAAGAGGTATTTGACAAGTCAAGATATACTTGTCGAATCCACCTGCTTTGATTCCACCAGAGCCAGATGGACCTTTGATATTGTACATGTCTATTTTAGGTAACTTTTATGGGTGTGTATTGGGTCAACATAATGTCACAGGAAGAAAAGAACAAGCTATTTACTACCTTAGCAAAAAGTTTACCACTTACGAGGCTAAGTACACTCTTCTTGAAAAAACAAGTTGCACCTTGACTTGGGTGGCACAAAAGCTGAAGCATTACCTTTCATCTTACACTACTTACCTTATTTCCTATATGAAACTCTCAAAGTATATTTTTCAGAAACCTATGCCCACAGGTAGACTAGTGAAATGGCAGCTGCTGCTCATAGAATTTGATATTGCTTATGTGACACGAACTGCAATGAAAGCTCAAGATTTAGCAGATCATTTGGCTGAAAATCCTATTGATGAGGATATGAGCCACTAAAGACTTATTTTCTGGATGAAGAAGTATTGTGTGTTGATGAGGTTATTTCTAATGACTGCCACTCAGATTGGAAGTTGTTCTTTGATGGAACTGCTAATGTAAAAGGAGTAGAGATAAGAGCAGTTATTATTTCTAAATCAGGACAATATTACCCTGTAACAACCCAACTTTAATTCTACTGTACTAATAATATGGCAGAATATGAAGCTTGGATTCTAGGTTTGAGACTAGTTGTTGACATGAGAATCTAAGAATTGTTGGTGTTAGGAGACTCAGTCTTACTAGTCCACCAGATCAAAGAAGATTGGGAGAATCATGACTCAAGGCTCATAACATATTGAGGTTTTTTGCAAGATCTTTGTCAACAATTTGTATCAATAAGGTTCAAATATATTCCCAGAGTTCATAATGTGATTGCTAAAGCTTTGGCGATTTTATCTTCGATTCTTCATCCTGACAAGACTCATATCGACCTTTTGAATATACAGATCTGTCATCAACATGCATATTGTAATGTGGTTGAGAAAGAACTTGATAGGGAGCCTTATTTCCATGATATCAAAGAATACATTTAGGCTGGAAAATATTCAATACATGCTGATAGTAACCAAAAGAGAACCAATCGATGATTGGCTAGCAGATTTTTTCTTGAGTAGGGGAATCTTGTATAAGAGGACTCCAGATTTGGGACTTTTAAGATGCATAGATGATAAAGAATATTCAACTATCATGAATGAAATACATTCTGGAATTTGTCGACCGCATATGAACGGGTATATTTTGGCAAAAAAAATACTCTGAGCAGGTTACTATTGGCTCACCATGGAGCGAGATTCCATTCATTTCATTCGTAAGTGTCATAAATTCCAGCTACATGGAGATTTAATATATTTCCCTCCATCTAAGTTGCATACAATGATGGTTCCATGGCATTTCATGGCCTGGGGAATGGATGTAATTGAACCAATCCAATCAAAAGCATCGAATGGACATAGGTTCATCTTGGTGGTAATTGATTATTTCACGAAGTGGGTGGAAGCAGCGACTTTCAAGTCAGTGACTAAGAAAGCAGTGGTTGATTTTGTTCACTCCAATATTATTTGCCAATTTAATATTCAAAAGGTAATTGTCACGGATAATGCTGCAAATTTCAATAGTCATTTGATGCAAGTAGTATGCCAGCAATTTAATATTATGCATCGAAATTCAACTCCCAATCATCCAAAGAAAAAATGGAGCTGTAGAAGCTGCCAACGAGAACCTAAAGAAAATACTCCATAAGATGGTGCAAGGATCCCGACAATGGCATAAAAAGTTACCTTTTGCTTTATTGGATTATCGTACTACAGTTCAGACTTCAATTGGTACAACTCTTTACTCGTTGGTATATGGAACCAAAGCAGTTATACCTGTAGAAACTAAGATTCTATCTCTTCGAGTTGTTATGGAAGCCAAAATTGATGATGATCAGTGGGTCAAAATCCTTATTAGAGTAATTGAGCCTGATTGATGAAAAAAGATTGACGTCAGTATGTCATGTTCAGCTATACCAAAAGGGAATGACACGAGGATATAGCAGAAAGGTGCATCCCAGGCATTTTGAAGCCAGTCAGTTAGTACTAAGACGCATCCTTCCCAATTTGATTGAGGCTAAAGGAAAGTTTTCTCCTAATTGAAAAGGACCATTCATGGTGAAGAAAGTGTTACCCAATGATGCATTATATCTAATTGATGTAGAAGGCAAAATAGAAGAAATGTCGGTCAATATTGATGCAGTCAAGAGATATTATGTATGATATTCATGTACAATTATGTTATGTATGCTTTGTACTTGCATTTTTAAAGATTGAAATGATGAAGGCATTTTGTTCTGCTATCCAAATATTTTATCAACATTTGCTTACCCCTTTGAGCTTCAATTTTATCTTTCTTTCATACCCCTCTTTTGGAATTAAATTAAAGTCAGAAAGTTGAAAAAATGGAAATGACGACAATGAAAAATAATAATAATAAAAATAAAAATCAAATAAAAAATATTGACTTTTTTGAATTACGTTTGACCTAATTCTTGCTGCAACAAGATACGTAGGCAGCCCTACTTTAGGGTTTGGTCCAACCAAGTGAAAATTCAAGTTACCCAGTATAGAATAAAACTGTGGAAAAAATTTATTTCCTTAAAAGTCGATTTCAGAAGTTGTATGATTCACCCAGTGTCATGTAAATTTTTTAGCCTTATGCCGCCTTTTCTTTCTAACCTTATCCAAAAGCCAAGTTACAACCAAGAAAGACCTTCAAATCAATCTTTGAGAATGTTAAGTCTAAACATGTTATGTGTGCATAATGTTTCATATTTGGGCATCGTTTTCTAAAAAAAAAAGAGAGAGTCTTATTGGTGAAAACCCTCTTGGGCACCTTAAGCTGACAATGAGTTGTGAGATCAATAAAAATGAGAGAGTCTTATGTATGAAAACCCTCATGGACACCATAAGGTGGTGGTGAGTTGAGAAAGAAATAAAAATAAGAGAGGCTCGTTGGCAAAAAGCCATTGAGGTGCCACTAGACAAGAGAGAATTGTAATCCAGTGGAAATAAGTTCAAAAATGGTTCCATTTCAAATTCAATGAGTGAGAAAAAGTTGATAATGATTAGTTTGGGTGGATCAGGTTATTTAATTCAAAATGTATGTCATAATCACTGGAATCAGTTGCCGCACCCTGATAAGTTTTTCTTTTTGATGTCTTTGAAAAAGAAATATCTGTTATCTTTTTATTTTCTTTTTTATTATTTTTGTATCTTTATTTTCAACGAAAAAAAAATCACTATCACCATCTTTTGCGTATTTTGAGTCAAATTCAGGTCAAGACAAATGAGAAATGACTTCAAAACTTGCTACCAACTCCTTCGATTGTATAAATCAAGACAAATGACCACATGTTTCAAAAATAAAGCAAGATACTCAAGAATGCTTGCCATCCGATAGATTTGGGACTCCTAGAAGTATAGACGGTTTATTTAAAGTTAAACCCAGAAGCATCATACAAGATAAATATGATTTGAGTCAAAAAATTTCAGTAGTCAGAATTTGGGGTCAAAATTACAAGTCAACGATACATATTGACAAATTAAAAAGGAGTAGAGTATGACAAGTGCAAGAGGGGTCACCTCAATAGCCAAATGCCACAAACCAACCACCACATTTTTAAACTTATAATTTTTCTTTGTTTGAAATAGAGATGAAATGTTGCTTTCACATTAAAGTTTTCAAATAGAGAATGCAATTCCACACTTCTGTCAACACAAAAAGCAATGTTACAACACAGAACGCTAGTTTATAGTTATAATAAACTTTATTCTTTACGAGATGTACTTACCAAAGTCATCAAGGATTTGATTCATCTTTTCAGTGTACTTTTTAAAAATTTAAGCTACGGTTACATGCACAAATTTTCTCAGTACAAACTGGGGCAAAAAGTTTTATGTGTGTTGTATGGGAATTTACTTAATGTTCAGGACCTCCTAGATAATGGGAATTTACTTTCTGCTCAGGACCCTCATGGATAATGGAAATTTACTTTTTGCTTAGGACCCTCCTGAATAATGAGAATTTACTTTTTGCTTAGGACTTTCCTGGATAATGGAAATTTACTTAATACTTAGGACCCTCCTGGATAATAGAAATTTACTTTCTGCTCAGGAACCTTCTCGAAAATCGAAATTTACTTTCTGCTTAGGACTCTCCTGGATAATGAGAATGTATTTTATGCTCAGGACCCTCCTGAAAAATGGAAATTTACTTAATGCCTAGGACCTTCCTGGATAACGGGAATTTACTTTCTGTTCAGGACCTCCTGAAAAATGGAAATTTACTTTCTGCTCAGGACCTTCCTGGATAATGGGAATGTATTTTATGCTCAGGACCCTCCTAAAAAGGGGGAATTTACTAAATGCTCAGGCCCCTCCTGGATAATGGGAATTTACTTTCAACTCAGGACCTTCCTGGATAATGGGAATTTACTTTATGCTCAAGACCCTCCTGGATAATGAAAATTTACTTTCTGCTCAGGACCCTCCTGGATAATGGGAATTTATTTTATACTCAGGAGCCTCCTGGATAATGAGATTTTATTTTTCTATTTCACTATTTACTTTGAGTTCAGAAACACTTTTAGAAAACAGAAACTACTTTCATAAATAGCAAGTTAGGATTCCTCCTGAAGAACAAGGTGAAGAAATATCAAGTCAGGAGCCCGCTTGGAGAATGGGGTGAAGATTATCAGTTGCAAGTTCAGGAGTCCGCCTGAAGAATAGGATGCAGATTTTCAAATCTAAGTGAAAAGAAAGTCTGAAGAATAAGTCAATTGTCAAGTTCCTCTCCAACGCCAAGAGCCAACATAGAGGAACATTTTGTGTTTCAAGTTCAATTCAAAATAACGACTATCTCACCATTTGAAGAGTCATGAAAATTCAAGTCAAGATTCTAGAAGAGCAGCATAGATAGAATTTTTCACTTGTATCTTCATTTTATTTTTTGCTATTCATTTGAATGTAAAAGCAGAATGTCATGAATCAGAGACTCGACGGAACCTAACTCGACCTCTAACTCATTGTCTCACCATTTTATCTCTTTGAAATACACGTGACCTGATTCCCTTATAACCCGGGATAGGTAGGCGATCCAAAACCAGGACCCAGTCACATCATTTCTTTTATTTTGTTCTATTGTCACCTTTTGAATAATCGAAGGGTCAAAACTCATCTCTTCGTCTACTTCTTTGTATGAAAACTCTTTGAGATTTCAAACAAAGAGGGGTAAAATGTCGACAAGTGATTTTTTACCCTCCCCGAGCTTTAACCTATTTTTTGGCATTAAATATTTATTTTTCTCCAATCTTTATTTTAACACTTATTTCATTTTTAGTAGGTTTTGTTTAAAAAAAATTGTGAAAAACATTCAAAAAAAAATAAAGTTACATTTTAGGATAGTTTTATTTTTATTTTTCAAAATGATATGGAAATTTTTTTAAAAATATATATTTTTATTTTAATTTAGATTTTAATAAATAAGCTAGTAGTTTTAGTATTGTCATAAATATAAAAAAATTAATTAGTGAATATTTTATTTATTTTTAAATTTTTATTATCATTTATTTTATGTATATTTTAAATTTAAAAAAGGGGGCGGGGCGGGGGGGGGGGGGGGGGGGGATCTTGTCCTAAAACTACCCCTATTTTTTAAAAATTCTGAACTTTCCACAATCCCACTCCTAAAAATCTTCCACAACCTCCCCCACCTCTTTCTCTACTCTACAATCTCAACCTCCCCTACGTCCTATTTTTTCTGAAAAACACACACACGACACAACTCATACACATACACACATGCACTATATTAATGGATATATTCGGACACTAGAAAGAAACAAAAAAGATTGAAAACAACAAGAGGAAAAACACTTGAAGAAAACATACAGAGAAAAAGAAAGGGAGGGGGGCACTTGCATCTGCATACAGAGAAAAGAGAAGCAACAAAATTAAACACGAACAAAAAGCCAACAACTGGAGAAAAAAAAAAGGAGAGAAAAACAAATAGGAGGGCAAAAACAAAAAGAAAATCAGTACTTTAGTCTAAGAAAAACCAAATAAGAAAGAGTGGCGACTTGATTTGAGTTCAAGTTCGGATTTCGTTTGAGTTTTTCGGTGAAGGCGTTCTTGTTTCTATTTCAGTTATTCTACCACACAGGTTCTTATTTAGTTCCTTTATTCATAATTTTTTTTTTGGAATCAAACCATGAATGAAGTTATTCCAATGGCTTGTTCTATTATTTAGTGTGTAGAGTATTATTTCTATGTAATTTGCTCTATGTTTTCATTTATAACTTGTTTGTCGTTTTGAAAAATGAAGCTAATTAGATTAGTTTTTTTAACGAGATAATTCTTAAACTTATTAGTGTTAAAAGATGTAACATTACACTCGATTGACATGCGATTAGTGTTGTTGTGTTATAATCTAGAGTTTTAGACTCATGCATGCATGCAAAAACAAGAAAATAATTAAGAATGCATTAGCTACACAATATTCATGCACACACATATGCAAAATGCAAAAGTCAAAAAAATAAAATAAAGAACAGATTAGAAAAATAAAGTAAACAACTGAGAAAGAAACGAGATAGAAAAACTTAGAAAAAATGACTTAGAGGGTAAGGAGTTAGCGAGATACGGGAAACATAGAAAAAGAAAGAAAAAAAATTTGGAGGAAAAATAAAGCACAAGATAAGGAGTGAGAGTTAAAGGCTTGTTCGCGATTTTTAGGTTCGTGGCCCCTGAAAATTAGTTGTTGTTAAATTTCAAAATTGAAAGATTGTACTTGTTTATTTATCGTGAATTAACCTCCCAAAGGTAACACTCAATTTCATTCAATAATTTAGTATCGCAGTCGTACGAAATATGATTTCAATGTCATAAATGACATTATTCAGATTTCACGTGTTGTAAATGGTTATTACTTGTTAGCGTTATAATATGAAATATGCTTATATGCTTAATGTCGCTTTATTTTGTATCTTTACATCTAGAGTAGAAATCTTTTATTAATGGATTTTATTTTTAATACCTATTATGTTCATACATATGATTATCATGTTTATCTTAAAAATAAGATAAAGTTAAATATTAAGTTGTTCATTTTATTCGCGTTTCTGTTTGTCTTGGAAAACTATGAAGATAATATTTTTTCTTTTCTGTTGCATTGGTTGAGAAGCTAAGTGTATGTACCTAAAAATATTATTTAGCAATTTGCATTCAATATAATAAAGTATATAAATAAAGTGTGCGCATTAAAGAAATCAAAACTGGAAAGAAGAGTTAAGGAAATAAAACATGGTAGGAGGAATTATCTTTAAAATGAAGAAACTGTTTTTAATTTTAATCCGAAGATTAAGTGAGTGATTATTTAATTTGGAATTTAAATTTATAGAAATAAGAAAATTTTGATTTTATTTATTTAATCCTGTCTTGTAAATTTTTGTGCTCTTAATTAGATTAATTGATCTAATTTGTATAATAAAAATGTCTATAGTGAATTGAATTGTGAGAAAATGTAAATTAGCATATAACCTTTTTTTATTACGAGTGCAAGTAGATATATTTTTGCTAAGGTATTGATAAATATATTTATCACTAAATTAATCAACTTATTATTAATAATTTGAGAAATGATGAGGGATGCAAATTTATGGAAGACCCATTATATGATAAAAGAAAAGAGGGGAAAACCCAACTGTAGGGAGTGAATTTGTAAAAGAATGAGAGTGAATTTGTAAAAGAATGAGTTAGGTGCTTAACCTTTAAGGAATTAAGATTTAACATATAAGAGAAAGTTAACGATCAAGTTGGAAAGCCTTGCTACAGACCATTCGTTATAATAAAATTTAACATTCCATTTGAAGCCGATCTAATTAGATTGAGTAGATTCTAAACATGTTAGGTGCTTAGATTGGGGAAAATGAAAACGATCCGTATATTCCTCAAAGGCATGAGAAATATATCAAAACTCGTGGTATGATCAAAACGTACTGCTACCAGTAAGCCATATATTAATATAATTAAATAATTTAAAATAAATTAAAAAGGGCATATAAGTTACTTTTAGGCTAACAAAATATCATATATATCTAAAAGACTAATTCAAGCCAGACATAAGTCATTAAAGTGACTGTACTAGAACCACGGGACTCGAGGGGTGCCTCATACCTTCCCCTCGGCTAACTGAATTTCTTACGGGGCTTCTGTTTTTGCAAACCAACAAAAAGTCATTTTCTTTTGACTAGAGATTCAATAAGGTGATTTGAAACACGATAACTCAATGTCAAGTGGAGACTCTGTAAATAAGATAATTCCTTTTCAAAACCATCACTTTAATTGGAAAAACCCTTCGACCCTCGTCGAAAAAGGGGTGTGACAAAGACGGCTAAATGATTGTGAGTGAAACAAATCAAGAACATATTGTGCAAATTTTCATCAAGATGCAATTGTTCAACCAACTAGTTAAACAAAATCGTATAGAGCTTGACTCAACCATTTTTCGATCAAAAAGTTATTTTACATTTGCAGGACATGATGAGTGAGAAATTAATTAAATAAATAGCAGAAAAAAGGTATATCTAAAAACACGCAGCGAGAAATATTTTCCAGCTAACAGTAGCTTACAGACAACACAAAAGAAGATTATAACTACAGGAATATCGCAACTAAATCTACGACCTTCAAGGCCTCTACAACATCAGTCCCAACATACAATA
Source organism: Capsicum annuum (assembly GCF_002878395.1). Classification (NCBI taxonomy): domain Eukaryota; kingdom Viridiplantae; phylum Streptophyta; class Magnoliopsida; order Solanales; family Solanaceae; genus Capsicum; species Capsicum annuum. The sequence goes on from NW_025883312.1 coordinate 24,886, forward strand.
CTAATACAACTATAAAAAGATGAGATTAAGAAGAAATAAAATCAAAACTAAATGGGATAAAATATTACCTATTACGGAGTAGCAAAACTGGACTTGAGCCTTCGACGGAATTTCTACCACCACCGGAAAGCCTATGCAACTCCGAGAAACTTTGCATAATTGACAATTTCTCATGAAAAAGATATTTTTACTTGAAAAATAGACTTTTTTGCTCAAAAGTTTTTCAACTCTTAAGACCTGCCCTAAATTTGCTCCACAATAAAAGATATTTTTACTTGAAAAATGGACTTTTGCTCAAAAGTTAAATTTGCTCCACAATGAGCTATTTATAGAAACAAAATGGGGGGGAGGGGGGAGGGGGTTGAGTTTTAACTTTCACCGATGTGGGACAAAGAATTTTCAGGGGTAATTTGGAGACTGAAGTTGGGGATAAGGTTACCCATCAAAATTTTTTACCAATTTGAATTTTTTTCACCCAATTTGAAATAAGGCAACCAATAGGAATGAGGGATGAATTCCCCTTACAAACCAATGAAAATCAGGCAAGTATGTACAAATTAGTGTCAATTAACCCAAAATTCTCAAAATTTAAACTTTGGATAAGCCAACTCATCAATTTCCAGAAGCTTCTTAGATTTTTTCATAACAGAAGCATGCCACCTAAGCGAGTTGAGGTCGGGTCGATGTAGTTTGGGGTTATCGGGTTGAAATCATTGTTTGCTTGCTGTTAACGACTGTTTTACATTATAGCTGGAAATTGCCGGCTATTGAAGTTATGTGGAGAAGAAACAACAAGTGGGTCGGGTCTTGGGAATTTTTTTAGGGCTGCTGATACGGGTTTTTAGGTTGGGTGAAGTTGTTGTTATTATTTTGTAAAATGGGCAAAATGGGTTGATGCTGTTGTAATGTTAGGCTGATGGGGTTGTGATGGAGAAAAAGAATTAATGGTGGGCTAGACCGGGTCATGTGCACCTTTGGGATGCAATTGGGTGGCTAGTATAATTGTTGGAATTTTGGGGGTTATTTAAAACATAACCCCCCTAATTAAGATTTAGAATTTAGCTTAATTTAATTAATATTTTGATCAAATTGAAAATCAAATTGGTCAATTGCATTGCGATTATGGCCATGTGATTTCAATTATGGTAAAACTTAATAAATTGACTAAATTAAATCAAAATTCGATATGAATTAATACCTCGTTTAATCCTGAGCTTCTTAATTTAATAAAAATCAAATAATTTTTTTTCCAAATTAATTCTTTTCAAGAACAAATTATATTTAGATCAAGATTTTTCTCATTTGAATTAATTTTCAAGCTCAATCTCGATTAAAGTTCAATTTTTATAACAATATTCATTTAAGTAACAAAATTTATACTATCTCGTATATGTAAATAAGAAAACGTATAATCGTCACTTAAATAAAATAATTAATCCAAATAAATATTTTGAAGCGTATTTATCCGGATGAAATAAATATTTAATTTTATTAAAATTGAAGAAAAATAGAATTAAATTTAATCGTGTAGGAAAAAAATTAGGTGTCAACAATTGCCCTCTCATTTTGGGTAGGGTGGATTGAAGTAACCCTAGGCAAAGGGAGTTTAACATTCCTAATTTTTGTCTGACATGAGTTGCCCCCTCATTTTGGGTAGGGTGGATTGAAGTAACTCAATTGATAAAAAAAATAGTCTTTTATTTTAGACGATCTTTGGTTCAGAATGAGTGATAAGTTGATTAAGTTGTGGAAAAAGTCTTGTAACCTCTTAACCATGAATGTATAGGTAAGAATCTACCCGAATATAATTTCCATAGCTCTAGGTGTCTTATCACTTGAATTTTTAAGTAAAGAGAAGGTTACCTTTGGCAGGAGTTCAGAAATATCCATAAGTGAAGCTGAAATTAAAATATCCTAAAATATCCATATGTATTCTAATAGAGGTGTGGTTGGATGGTGGTGACGATCATCCTTTAGATCGCGTCCAAAGAGTTTGATGTTATTCTCTAGATTATGTCCCATTTTGCTGCTAAGAAAGAGTTTCACGTTGTGCTGGGTCTTTTTTGGAGTCGTCCGCACCTGTGGTTTTGATTTGAGATTTTTATCATCTGGATGCTCTCAACAATGTCTCAAACAAAAATCGTTAGTACTAACCATAATTCATGAAAGGGGTATATAGTCTTTTACCATATCTCCACATGAGTTGTTTCGTAAAAAGTGAAGTCATCCTCTTATATACCTATTTGGAAGGAAATAACTTACAATAACAGACACAACAACCCTTTTGGTTTTTGTATAATTAGCTCATTTATAAATTGAATATGTCTTCAAAGTGGGGTGGCCCTTTTGGATACCAATGACACTTTATGCAGAACAGTCCCTACAACTGTGTAATCTTATGCTGATGCGGCAACCCTTTGGGTCACCTATAATGTTTGTTGTATGTAGAATGATAACCTCTCCAGTTATTGATAATGATTCTTTGCATGTGACCTCAGGTAAGTCTTGTGCATCTTTTGTATTGATACAACTTATAGATTTCCCTTGAATTATCAATCTTTGTATAATCCTATGCATTATTTGATGTTGTATACGAGGTGAATTACATATATCCTTTGAATTTCTATCTTTTAGGTAATCCTGCACATTATCTAACCTTAGATAGGAGATGACTTACAAATATCCCCCTAATCGCTAGCTCTCAGGTATTCCTTCTTATCATCCGACCTTAGATACAATATGACTTATAGCTATCTCTCAAATTGGTAGTCTTTGGGTAATCATGTACATAATCAATCTTGGATATGACGCGACTTATAGAGAATCCTTGGACATATCAATTTGATAATCTCGAATATTCTCCAATAAGGATTTAGTTGCGACTTATGGATAACTTTCAAACTATCGATTTTTGGGTAACCTTGCATATTATCCGGTTAGGATGTTATTGCATCTTACGAATAATATATGAACCATCAACTCATAGTTAATATCGTACACTATCCTATTTCAAATAATGTGACTTATAGATGACCCTTTGTTTGTCAATTTTTTAGGAAGTCTCATATGTCGTCCATCTTCAGATAGCGACTTAAAGGCGTCCCTTCCAATCACGTGCTTCTGATGTATTCAGATATTGATTCATACGATGATGAGATATACTTGATGCCAAAGTATTCTAACATTGCGTGGTCAACAGATACTAAATGCTAAGATATCCTTGACACCAGAGTATTCTCTTCGTGTGTCAATCGATATTTAATGTTGAGATATCCTCTACGCCAGAGTATTCTATCTTCATGTGTCAACAGATATTAAATGCCAAGATATCCTTGAAGCTAGAGTATTCTATCTTCGCATATTAGTAGATATGAAATGCTGATATATCTTCGATGCCGGAGTATTCTATCTTCGTGTGTCAATAGATATTAAATGCTGAGATATCCTAAATGCCAGAGTATTCTATCTTTGCGTGTCAATGAATATTAAATAAATGGACCTCTTGGTAATGAAATGATATTCAATGGACCTCTTGGCAATGAAATTACCTTCTTGGTGATGAAAACAGTTTCACCTATGTCCGTTTGTCTATGTTTTTTGCTTTTTACATATAACTGTACTTAAGGTAGACAATTAGTACACACAATGTTGCTCTCACTGGCGACCACAGTCAAACTTGATAATAGTATAAATGACTAATCTGAATAATTTAGTCAGCTTATCATCTTCTTTTGGATAAGCATTTTAACGATAAATCCACTGAATGTAAACAAATGGATAAATCCATTTTGGGGGGACTTCTTGAATACTGTTTGTGTCGCCTCATGGCGAATTTGAGGATGACTTTTTGCTCTTTATTCTTTTGAGAAATCCTTTTATTGTGGCCTCATCTTCTTTGACTGTACCTGCACTCAAGGTAAATGTTTAGTAGACACTTGCTTTGGCTAGCGACTATTTTTAGAAAAATTCTAAACATAATATTCATAAAGAAGATAAGGCGACTTTTTTGTCCTTCATAGTCTCAAGAAATTAGATAGACAATTCAAAAGGTCTTCAATAAATGGGTATTAAACTCGTCAATGGGGAGACTCAAAAATATCGTTCTTGAGCAGTATATGCTTTGGTGTGGCTCCCAACCCGCTTGCGGATTTTTCAAAAAAGATTCCCATTTTTGTGTATTGATCCCTGCATCCATAGAGAATGATTAGTTTTGACTGACACTACTTCGTGTTGACCTCCTCCGATCCTTTGTTTGCTCTTCGCCATCTTTTGAGTGCTCCGTCATGTTAGGATTCCACCCTAACTCCCGGTTCCAATAGATACCTAGGAAATCACTAAGTAAATAGATTTGTATAGATTTTCAAAAGTAGTTTTAATTTTAAAAAACTAGTTTCAAAACTTTTGTAAAAGCTTTAGAAAATCTCTGCAGTCATGTCATATACTAGGTCAACGAACATCTTGCTCTTGAGGTTCGTACATATCTAACCTTCTGATGGAGGATTTCTAGGAACTCATAATTGTTTTCCAGAGTTCTACCAGACGTTCCATCATTACTGGTGATGTAGTTTATCTATACTATGTCACAACTAATGATTTCTAAAGCTTAACTCTAACCTTCTGGTGTTGGGGAATATGAAATATATTGAAGTGTTTGGTGGTAATTTTGAGGCCCTAATAAAAAATTTTGCCCCAATTTAATACTATTTGAGATGCTTGAGAGGATTTGAAGTCTTCGCGGGTCTTCATCTTTATTATTGGATGATGATCTTCCTCTTGTGAATTTTTGAGATTCCTTCTCGAAAATTCTACTCAGTTTCTATTTCTTGGGGTTATATGACTGAGCCGCCGAGGCACTTACATATCTCATTAAAGTAGGAATCAAGTCAAATGTAGTTTGGGACTACACTAAGGATATATATAAAATCTAATGGATTTATCAAAGCCGACATAGGCCGCCTACATATTCCTTTCTTGGGAATTCAGGTCATCACATAGTTCATACATAAAAGAGAAGGATAAATTCTCCTAAGGAGTTGACTGAAGCTGACATAGGCCACCTATGTATCCTTTCTTGGAAATTCAGGTCAAATGTAGTTCGTACATAAAAGGAAAGGACAAATTCTCCTAAGGGTTTGACTGAAGCCAACATAGGCCACCAACGTATCCCTTTCTTAGGAATTTAGGTCAAACGTAGTTCGGGACTATGCTAGGGATGCATATAAAAATCTAAACAGTTGATCGAAGCTGGATTAGGCCGCCTACATATCCTTTTCTTGGGAATTCAGTCCAAAAGTAGTTCATACATAAAAGGAAAGGGATTCTAAGCAATTAATCATAAAAAAAACAAATACTCTCATAAAGGTAATTACAAATAAACCAAGGAAACAAAAACTAAAAATATCCTTCAAACATAGTATCTTTTTACTGCATCTAAATTGATTGGTTTGGTCCACTTTTGGCCATCCATCTTGGATAGAATTAGAGCTCCTCCAGATAATACCTTGTGAACTATGTATGGTCTTTTCGAATTTGGGGCAAACTTTCCTTTGTACTCTTCTTGGTGATGGAATATGCATTTGAGAACCAATTTCCTAACTTCAAATGTTCGAGCTCTTACTTTCTTGTTGAAGGTATGGATCATCCTATATTGGTACAACTGGCCATGATACACAGCAACCATTGTCTTCTCATCAATCAACATGAGTTTTTCATAGAGAGCACGAACCCATTCTTCATTACTTAATCTGGCTTCTTGAATAATCCTTAAGGAAGGTATTTCAACCTCGGCAGGTATCACAGCTTCATTCCCATAAACAAGTAAATAAGGGGTTGTTTTAGTTGAGGTTCGAACTATTATGCAATAACCTAGCAGAGTATAAGGCAATACATCATGCCATGATCTATCATTTTCGACCATTTTCCTTAAGATCTTCTAGATATTCTTATTGGTAGCTTTCGTGGATCCATTCATCTGTGGACGATATGCGGCCAAGTTGCGATGAACAATCTTGAATGGTTCACAAATCTCATTCATTAGGTGGCTATTCAAGTTAGCCCCATTATCAGTAATGATTGATTTTGGCACTCTGAATCATCAAATCAAGTTATTCTTGACAAAAGCTGCAACCACCTTCTTGGTAATGGCTCAATATGAAGCAGCTTTGACCCACTTAGTGAATTAATCAATAGCAACCAAAATAAATCTATGCCAATTTAACATCGGTGGCTCTATTGTCCCGATAACATCCATACCCCAAGCTACGAAAGGCCAAGGTGAACTCATCGCATAAAGCTCATGTGGAGGCATTCGAATTAAATCTTTGTGTAGCTGGCATTTTAGTCACATCTGCACATACTTGCTACAGTCATTTCCCAAAGTTATCCAAAAGTAACCAGTTATTAGAATCTTTCTAGCAAGGGAAAACCAGTTTATATGGGTCCCACAGACTCTGGCGTGTACTTCTTTTATTAATTTTGTGGCTTCCGTGGCATCAACACATCTTAAGAATCTTAATTCTGTATTCCTACTAAAAAGAATTTTGCCACTTGGAAAATAATTCTTTTCCAAATTTTGGATTGTTTTTTTCTGATTGTTGTTGGTCTTTTCAGGATACGTTCTAGATTCTAAATACCTTTTAATATCATAGTACCATGTCATACCATCAGGTTTCTCTTTGACGTGTGTATAATGTGCGGGTTGTTCCTTCAAGCTTATTTCCAAAGGATCAATGTAACTCTGATTTGGGTGGTGAATCATGAAGGATATAGTAGCCAAAGCATCAACAAACTCATTCTGTATCATCGGTATATGTTTGAAATCAATTTTCTTGAATCTTCTACACAAATTTTGCATAGCTCTAAATAAGGGGTAATCTTGGAGTTCCTCACCGCTCATTCCCCTCGTACTTGGTGAATTAGCAAATTTGAGTCTCCGATGACTAACAATTCTCACACACCCATATCAAGTGATAATTTGAGACCTACAATGCAAGCCTTATATTCTATCATGTTATTGGTACATGGGAAGAACAATTTAGCGGTTGCTGGATAGTGTTAGATTATCTCTGACACCAAAACTGCTCCAATTCCTGAGCCTTTGAAGTTGACCGCTCCATCAAAGAACAATCTACATCCGAGGTATATCTCTGCAATGTCTTCTCCACGAATAAAATCTTCTCATCTAGGAAGAATGTTCGAAGTGTCTTGTATTCAGCATCAACCGGATTCTAAGCTAAATAATCCGGCAAAGTTTGCCCCTTGATTGACTTTTAATTCATGTATATAATGTCGAACTCACTCAGCAATATTTTCCACTTGGCTAACTTTCCTGTAGGCTTTCTGAAATATATACTTCAATGGATCTATTCTGAAAATGAGATATGTTGTGTACGAGGACAGATAATGCCTCAAATTTTGTATTACCCAAGTCAAAGCACAACACATCCTTTCTACAAGAGTGTAGTGAGCCTTATATGGAGTAAACATTTTACTCAAGTAGTAGATTTCTTTCTTTTTCTTACCAGTCTCATCATGCTGCTGGAGAAAATACCCAAAAGCATTTTCTGAGACTGACAGGTAAAGCAACAATAGACTTTCTTCTGTTGGTGGAACCAAAATAGGCAGAGCGGACAAATATTGCTTAATTCTGTCAAAATCTTTCTGACATTCTTCTGTCCACTCATTTAATGCATATTTTTTCAACATCTTGAGAATTGGATCACATATGACTGTTAATTGGGCAATGAATATGCTAATGTAATTCAAACGACCTAGGAAACTCATAACCTATTTCTGGGTCCTTGGTGGCAGTAAATTCTGAATTGTCTTGATCTTAGATGGGTCTAACTCAATGCCCCTTCTGTTGACTATGAACCCCAATAATTTCCCAGATGGCACACCAAAAGCACACAGCAGGATTCAAACTTCAAGTTGTACTTTCATAGTCTGTTGAAGAATTTTTTTCAGATGATTTGAACTTTTGCGGGATTCGATTATTACATCATCCATGTACACCTCAATCACTTTATGAATTATATCATGAAAAATCATCATCATATCCCTCATATAAGTCGCGCTAGCATTCTTGAGACCAAACGATATCACCATATGATAATAAACACCTCAGGCGTAATGAAAGCCATCTTTTCTGCATTTTCCTCATCCATTAATATCTGATTATACTAGGCCAAATGATTCACAAAAGACTAAATTTCATACTTTACACAATTATCGATGAGGATGTGGATGTTGGGTAGCATAAAATTATCTTTAGGACTGACTCTATTCAAATCTCTGTAGTTAACACAAATTTGGATCTTTTCGTCTTTTTTGGGCACTAGGACAATATTGGCTAACCATGTTGGATATTTTGTAACCTCCAAAACCTTAGATTGAATTTGCTTCATCACTTCTTCCTTAATCTTAAAACTTAGGTTTGGCTTGAATTTCTGCATTTTTGCTTAACTAGATCAAACTCAGGATTGATTGGTAACTTGTGCGACATGATGTTGGTGCTTAAATCCGAAATATCATCATAGTACCAAGAAAATATGTCAATGTACTCCCATCACAAGTAAATTAGTTCTCTTTTTTGTGCTTCTGCTAAGTAAACATTAACACTTGTCTATTTTATTTTATCGTGGTCGTCCTGGTTGACTATTTTAGTTTCCTCTAGGTTAGGATTCTCTCTATTTTCAAACTCCTCTATATCTTCCACTAATCGCTCCTCATTATATTCTATCCATTCATCATCATTCCCCTCTCTTTGTTCATCTAACCCTTGACATGACATGACATTGGTAGGTTTTAAATTACTGTTACAGAAATAAATAAAAAAACCAAGTCAGATGATAATGAGATAATAAAATATGATAATATAATTACATTTCAAAATAACTTCTTAGATAAAGGGGAGTCCTTTTCATTAAAATTTGGAAAATAATTATAAATTATGGCTCATGACCTGCGCAAATACAGGACCATGCCTTTTTGAAAATAGTAAAACAAGAAAAGAAAATTTGAGACATAAAAGGGTGGATCAGGGAGCATCCTCTGGATCATCACCGATTTTTAAAACTACTAGTAATTTACCATTCATCTACCATAACGGACGACGAGTGGTGAGTAGAGTGGAGGTCCAATTTTGCAAAGCCCCTCCTGGCACAATGTTTCTCTCCCCACTAGACTTGGGGAAATCTTCTAGTATAGCATTACATCCCTCGAACAAATTTCCTATCCCATCCCAAAGACCATCATCTTTTGAGACCTCAAGCACAGGAAATGATTGGTACAGGAGTGGCAACAGTTTGGATAGACTCATCTTCAATCTCATCTTCCGTTGTTGGCTGGTATCCTAACCTATACTTAGATATTTTTTTGGGATGATAATGGGCTAAATAATTCCTTCCAAATTCTTACCCAAGCCTCTACCGGGCTCAAACCTACTTCTTAACATCACAATTGCAATTATTTTGTAGACAAAAGGCATTGGCACTTAGGGCATTAGATCTTTCTCCACAACACGTATAATTTTCATAGTATAAAAACTGTTATCCCTCGAAATATCTTCAATCACAGGCACATAACCATTGGGATGATTCAAATGGCTTCCTTCTCCTTGAATGACTACTTCATGGTCTTCCTAAATAAAATTCAATAATTGATGAAGGATTGATGAAACTGCCTTTGCACCATGGATCCATGATCTCCCCAGGAGCAGGTTGTAACTAGGATGGATATCCATAACATGAAATTTAGCCTTGAATTCAGCAGGTCCTATCTGGATGTACAAGTCAACTTCACCTATAGTATCTCTCTGCCCTTCATCAAAAGCTCGCACATTAATGTGGATTTTGTGAACTTTTCCTAACTCATAGCCTATTTGAACCAATGTGGAAAGAGGATAAATGTTCAAACTAGATCCATCATCTATCAATACCTGATTAATCACATAGTCGCAACAGCTGACAGTGACGTGTAAGTCTTTGTTATGCATCATTCCCTCAAAAGGCAACTCTTCTTCACTAAATGATATACGATGACTTCCCATAATATTTCTTTTCATTGCAGCTAGATTTTCAACACTCACACCTGAGGGGACATATGTTTTATCTAGGACTTTTAATAAAACTTGTCGGTGGTATTTTGAGCTCATTAACAGCACCCAAATAGAAATCTGGGCTAGAATCTTTTCTAAATACTTGACAATTGAATACTCTTTTGGTTTTATAAACTGCCAAAATTCCTCAGCCTCCTCTTCAGTGATTGGCCTTTTCTGTGAATCCTTCCTATTAGTTAAATCTTCGAGAGTTTAGTAATGTCCAGACCGTGTTATCCCCTGGGCAGTGGGAGTCTCTACAATAAATTCCTTTTATAGCAGTAGAGTATATACCTGAGTTGGGGTTGTCATCACTATAAATGGGGTCCTTTCATTGATACTTAAGTTAGCTACGTCTCTCTATCTTCTCCACTCCTTCTGTCTTTTTAGAATTTTCTGAATCTACCTTAGTGATGTTCTTGTTAGACACCTATTCACCCTCTATTTCGATCATGTTAACTGTGGCTCCCCCATGATTTTGCAATGGATTATTATTGACATTTGTGTCGGGGAAGCGTAATGACATTCTAATCAGTCAAGTCTTAAATCTTATGCTTTAGGTTAACACAAGCCTCGATATTGTGCCCCGCTACTCCCAAATGATAGGAATAATTTTGATCGACAAGATAAAATTGGGAATTACGATTGGCAGGTTTTGATTGAATAGGTTATAAATGACCGACATTTTTCAATATTTCAAAGAGTTGGGTGCGACTTTCAGCCAATAGCATGAAGTTTCAAGGAGGTCTCTTTTCAAGGTTTAAATATGTGGGTTATACTAGTTTTTATTAGCGGGATAAGGTACTTGATGGTAGTTTGGAGGCACTTGGATGTTTATTTAGTTATTCGGAAGGGCAGTTTAAACATGAGATTGATAATTTGGCTGCAGAACTTGGTATTACGATAAAATATTTGGCTGTGGAGCTCAGCATTAGGGTAGGACATTTGGAAGTGGAGATTGGTATTCGGATTGGATATTTGGAAGAAGAGCTTGGTATTGGGATTGGATATTTGGAATTGAATCTTGGTATTGGGATTTAATATTTAGAAGTGAAGCTTGGTATTGGGATTGGATATTTGGAAGTGGAGCTTGGTATTGGGTTGGGTGTAGAATACAGGTTGAAAACTTGGTAGCGGTGGAGAGGAAAGAAATTTCCTAGGCTTGAATTTTTTCTTCAATTTAGCAACAGAATCAGTAGAGACCTCAATCACATATTCTTTTTTCTTCTTTGATAACACTAAAGACCTAGTTGATGTTCGGGTTTTGACAATCTTTCCTGTTTGAATGCCTTCCTTTAGTGATTCCCTGATTTTTACCAAATCTACAAAAGTTTCCTTGACCACGGATACCATCCTAGTATAAAATTCTCCCTCCAGAGCACGAGAGAACACTGACTCAATCCTCCCCAGACATGGGAGGTTGTACCTTAGCAGCTTCTTTTCTCTAATGAAAGGCATAGGTTCGAAAACACTCATCATTCTTTTACTTGATCCGATCTAGTGCGTATCAGCCAGGAACTATTTCAATATTTAGCACAAACCTATCGAGAAAGCTTTTAGCCAATGTCCTCCAGCGAGACCATTTTTTAAGTTCCTGAGATGTAAACCAATCTAAAGCTCTGCCGCTTAAGCTTAAGCTGAATAAGCACATTAATATTGCCTCATTTCTTCCTACCCCAACCTTTTGATCACGATACCTTCTTAGATGAGTCATGGGATTTTTGATGCCATTGAACACTTTAAATTTAGGATCCTTGTACCCTACTGGTAGATCTACTCTAGGGTGCACACAAAGATCATCGTACCTCAAAGCATCATTATCCCTAATATCATGAGTTTTCTTGATCCTCATTATCTCGTTACTCATGGCCAACAGCTAATTTTCGTGTGTAGTCCTCTATTCTTTTACTTTTTCCTCATAATGGTCTCTCTTAAGATTAGGAAAGGAGTTGTATATGTCAGGGGATATGATGATATAAAAAGGTTTTTGAATGGTAACTTTACTTGGGAGATGAAAGTAGGTTGGGTGGTAAGTAGGGGGACATTTTGGAAATTGAGCATACTTTGTGGAATTTGAGAGTAATTTGGTGGAATCTGAGAGGGATTTTGTAGAGTTGGGAATGGATTTTATGGATTTAGAAATGATTTTTATGGTTTTTAAATTAGATATTGTGGGTTTGGAAGTGGATTTGGAGATGGATTTTGTGGATTTGGAGATAGATTTTGTGAGGTTAGGGATGAATTTTGTAGATGGTAAGCATCTGGGTTATTTTCTCGATTGGTGTTTTGGACACATAAACTGGAGAATTATTGATTATGGGATTATGGATAGTTGGGAAGCGGAGGTAGATAATATTTTATTTGGATGATTCTTGAGAATAGGAGTATAAAGGGTAGGAATTTGAAGTGGGGGGTCATGTGCTCATGGGAAAGAGCTTGACAGTGATGGCCAGATTAGCCAAATCTCTAGTATGATTCATCTCCTCTTGAAGCATTGCAAATTTTTCTTGCAAGTTCAGTAGTCATCTCAGTTTGTTTTGCTATCATACTGTCCCTGATGGTTAGTGCATTTTATTCATTGCTTCTAATCATATTTAAATAATAGTTAGGGGATGAGACTTTATGAATATTTGGCTGGGTAAAGTAAGGGTGTTCTTCCAGCTTGTTTCAACACGGTGTAGTTTTCTGTTTTCTGTTATCTGTAAGGTAAAATAACTCAAAGGCAAATATGTTAGATCCCATATATTATAAATAATACAATATATTTGACGAGAAGTAACCATGTATAGAGTTGTTTGCATCATAGGCAAACTGATCCATGAGAGCATAGTGGATAATTTGTCTTTGATTCAAACAAACACATATAAACACATAAGGGAATTTTATGACATAATAACATTATAATAAACGTATATCCTAGTTGGGATGACCCTTTTAAGCCAAGGGTTGGCCCTCACGAATTTTGAAGAAAATATATGCCTTTTTAATAAGCCAATCCATTATCCCCCTAAATTTACATAGATATTTAAAAAGGAATAAACACCTACAAAAGTAGCATAAGAGGGATACAATATTTAGGGTAAACAAAGATAACATAAAATAAAGAATAAAGTCCCGTGTAGGGGATAGAAAAACTAGCTCCTAGATGATCCTTCATTGACCTTTGCCTCTTTAGCTTTATCAACTTCTTGTCATATATGATATTTGTTGATGATCAGCTGAATCCCGCATAATTGTGCTTGGTTCTCGTAGGTCATCTTTACTAAACTATCAATCTGAGAAACCATGCAATCATCCATATCGATCAAACACTACCTAGCATCATCAACCTCTTCCCTGGCTTGCTTTAACTCTTCTCTCAACTAGTGTATGGTGAAGGCATCCTCCATATGCATATGTTGGTGCGTGATCTCACTTCCTTGGGTACATTCGGCCCTGAGATCAATGTTCCGGCAAGATTTTTCTTCAACCACTCTTTGTAAGTGTCACTGACTTCGAGTTCATACCCGATACAAAAGAGAATTTCTTTATATTTCTTCTCCTCCACCCATCTACCATGTATTCCTTGAGAGCGGTTTTTTCTTTTCTATACTCGGTGATGAATTAAGCATAGGCACAGTTTGCGGTGTCTCCTGCTTGATTTCCAATTGTCTTAGGACTCTGCCAAAATTATAAGGATGAGTCCCCCTAAGACCTGGAAGTAATAGAAAAGTCCATTCTCCCCCTCGAGTAATGTACTTCCCTGGTCAAATATATTTGATGAACTACTAGACGTTGTCATCTCTTAATTCCCCCAAAAGCTTAAACCAAAATTCTGAAGATTCCTTCCTCTTAAAATTATGCAGAAACAACCACATTTCATGCGATGATAGAATATCTACCCTTTTTTGTGGGTCTAGCTACTCCTTTCTAGGATTTTCACTAAGTGTTTCATCATCCACCATTGCAAGATGAGGTTCCAACCCTGAAGGAAATGATGTTCGGTTTGACACCTTTTCAAAGCCCTATATATTTTAGCTACGATCATGGGATCTAAGATGCGAAATACCTTTGTGTAATCGTACTTCATTCCATAAAAGAGTGTGTACATCACCATGACTATTGGATGAATTGTGCCATTTTCTCCTTATGGGAACACCATAGTTTCAAGTAGACCTACAACAAATGCAAATGCTCTTTTCTCCTTCTATTTTCCCTCTAATTCAAATTTATGTCCAAACTTCTCAAAAGCATTATACCTTCCAAACCAGTGATACAACACACAAAAAGATATGTTTGCCCCATCACATTCCCCTAACTAGGTATTATCATTGATTGAAAAGGCATTCTTGATCTTATGACGGTTCCATGCAATGGGGATTAGAATGCTTTTATTAGGTGTACTTCTTCTCTTGACACACATATCAATGCTCTTATAACAATTCATCACCTCTTCAATAGTGGGGGTCAATTCAATGTCCCCAAATCGAAACACCATATTGTCCTCATCCCAAAATATCATTAGCACATGGATCATTTTAGGACAAGTGTCCATCAGTATAAGAAAAGGTAGATGCCCGATATGCATACTATCAATTTTCTTATCTTCTTTACTCATATGCGTCCACCATACTTTCAGGAAGTTATCAAGTCTGGTAACCATCTTGAGTCTTCCGCAGGGGTATGGTTGGGCCCTTCCTACACAAAAGTAGACAAGAATAAGCCTTCCCCCTATCCTAAAGGATAATGAATTAGATTAAACAAACATATATTTCTTCAACGTATAAAAATGGTTTTTTTTTAATTGACTCATGGTAAATAGATGCAGGGCAAGTTTTCTAATGGGCCCAATACCCGCTTGAGTATTGGGTCATCCTAGGCTCATGCGTAAAAGAGAGTTTTGGTTTTACTCTATCCTAGGTGTCTAGAGTAGGTTTGAACTAGGTTGCTAAACGAACGACTTGGGTTTGGAAATCTGAATAGATATTAAAAGCCTCACGTGCGGATAAACCATCGAATTTCCAACACTTTATTTGGAGTTGAACAATAAGGGTCAGGACATCTACGAAACCTCAAATAATTTATATATTTCAAATGGAAAGAAAGTCATGAAATGCAATAGTTTAATTTCGCAAAATTTAAACATATAAGCACATAAATTTTTTAAACACTATAGTAGTTAGTCAAAAGAGACTAATTCAAATATTTTGTTAGAACCTAGTTAAAGACTCCCCAGCAGAGTCGCCATTTCTGTTTTGCGGAAAAATGACTTTTGAATTTTACGTGAGTTCAAATACTTTCAGAAAAAGTTTTAACCTCGAGAATAGAGTCGCCACTTAATTTATTTAAGGAAATTAATAAAATCTTTAAAATTTCTTAAATGATTCATATAATGCCCCGCAAAATCCTCTTCCAATCAGAGCCTTAGAGCGTATTTGGTAAAACAAAAATTCGAGTAAAAATGTTTTAGAAATATCCTCCCAAGTATGAAATACTTTGAATCGTGTGGGAATTTATTTGAGCATAAATTAAGATCATAGAGGTCCCCTAACTCATGGATGAGTTGAAAGCTTTCCTATCATTCAAGTTTTAGTGACCGTCAAAATTTGGGTCAACTTCAATCGATCATAACTCCTTGAATATATCGAATTAGAGGACCTACTATATATCAAATGAAATATCTTTGAATTAAATTTCCGACGATACCAATTTCGCCAAAATATGATACCGGAGCAAAGAGTTATGCCTATTTTACTCCAGCATGTCAGTCTGGAAAATGTGTGACGACATTTTGTGACGGCCCGTCAGAGGTCTGACGGCTTGTCACAAAAGGTCGTCACAATTAGGCAAAAAATCATAAAATCCATCCTTTTGTGATGACATTTTATGACGGCCTGTCACAAATGTCGTCAGCTATTTTTTTTCAGCAATTTAGAGACATTTTTGCAAGGATATTTTGGTTATTTCCCACCTTTTGTAAGCCTCTATAAATATGAGAACCCACTTCCAAAACCCTAATTTCATCATTTTTCTCTTCCAATTCTCTCAAGAATATCTAATTAGGGTTTCATCAAGAACCCTAATCTTCCAAAATTCATCCATAAATCTTCAAGCTTTCTTCAAGAATCAAGTTCCTCATAGTGTGGGCTTCGAGAATCATTTATTACAAGTGCGGATAGAGTCTCAAGCGTTAGACTTCATCCTATTTCAAAGGTTTTGATTCTTGGGTCCCTTTCATCCAAGAAGTTCAAGAACCCTTTTTAAAACTAAAAGATTTTTACGTTTATGAGTTGTTAATGATTTGTATGAGTTGAAATTGATGTTTAACGTGTTGTTGAGTTTTGATTAATGTTTGCCTATAAAAGTTATGAGCTTTGACCCTAGTATGTGGAATTCATGTGATGTTTGTGATAGACCCTCTGGAAGTTGTTTTTTCATGTGATGTGTTCATGACTTTCGAGTGTAGAAATGGTTGAATAAGTGAAGAATATTCCCCATAGGTTTCATAAAGAGCTTAGGTGAAGCATAAGAGCCATTATAGTATGTTGAATGTGAAACTCCAAATTCAGAGCTAGTCCATGCATGCCTAGTATTTGATAAAATGCCTTAGTGAGTGAAATGTGCCAAATAGCATGAAATCCCCAAGTAGGTGTAAAATCGGTCATGTCTAGTGGTTGTTGATAGACCTTAGTGAACAAGTCGAGATATGATGGTTGTAAATTCTCTGATTATCTTCTCTTTGATATATGCTAAGTTTTTTAATACATGTCAAGTGGTTAGTAAGTAAGTTGTGACATGATAGTAAGAAGTTTCCCCAAGCTATGTGATTCCTAATTACTTGAAGAGATGTGTTCATGATTCGGAAGATGCTTTAATGATTGTGATGATGAATGAATGAATAATTGTGATAATGAATAATTATGCTTTACTTTTTTGTCACCGAGTCCTGGGGGTATTTATACCAGAAAATAGAGCTGTTATCTAGAGCCTATGTCAGTTTCTCATAACTCCAATCGAGCCATGATTCTCAGAACTCTGTGAACTATTGAACTCTGTATCCTCAGACAAGTGCAGAACTTAAGAAAGCTCAGTAATCTCAGTTATCTATGTAATTTCTGTATTGCTAGTAATCTAGCCTCAGTCCTGTAATCAGCTCAGATCTAATAGTATTCAAGTGATTCAATTCTAATCTCAGAAGCGATTCGATTAATCTATTCAAGCTCTGCATCATGTGTCAAATAGCATGATTCGATACCTTTTCCGTCAGATACGGAACTAAGTAATCTCAGTGTAACTCAGTCAGATCTATTGAGAAACATAATCAGTATCAGATTCAATTTAGTTATGTTCAGTTAAAATTTCAGTTCAGAGTCTTTCATTTGGGAGTAGAATCTAGCACCGAGTGAGGGAAGGGATGGCGGCTCACCTATCAGAGAGGTCGAGTCGTTAGGAACAATCCCTAAACTCCAAAATTGCATAGCCAGTGTAGGATGCAGGAGTCTCCCGTCAGTAGAGGCTGTCACCGTCAGAGAGGTTTGACTATTATATTACCTTAGGCCAACTTCCTACGAGGGTCATCCCGTCAGAGAGGCTTGACCAGAGAGGTCTTTACCCGTGGCACGGTATTGACACCCTTCCAGCTGGGGTCACAGGTTGGACCCCACCTGTGGTAGGTTGGGGCATGTCGGTTAAGTAACTACTTCCCACAGTTGAAGTTTCAGCAGCGATCTTCAGAAATTAGGACTGTATGGTACAGTCGTCTATCTCAGTGAGGAACTCAGATAGTTCCATTGATTCATGGACCATCCTGTTAGATAGGCTTGGTCTCATATGTAGATGCTTATTATCTTATAATATCTAGAGATCTCCCATCTGATAGGCTTGATCTCAATCTCAGATTCTATTGCGTATTCTTGTTGTCAGATTTGGATATGATCATACTTCTTATCATTGATAATTGCTTCCAAAATAATCTGTTAGAAAGATTGATCTCTAATTCTGTCAGTCGAAAGTAGTAAGCTTAGAATTTAGTCCTTAATATAAGTATTTATGGATCCTCAGTTATCAGTATCAGATGAGTCAGTGATTCAGTATCTCAGTGTTAGTAGTGAGTTCAGTCTGCAGTTAAGTGGTATCCGAGTTTCAGTATCTAGAGTTGCGATGATTGTGTTCATGGTTTGTGCATTCATGCATGTGTTCTCATACGACATCTTCATGATAATTTAGTCTAGATATTGTGCATGCATGAGCCCTTGCATTAGCCTACCTCGTCCACATACTCAGTACATTCCTGTACTGAGGCATTTGCGCTATGGTGTTTTTTGACACCATAGGTTCAGAGGCATAGGATCCAGAGTATTCTCAGCAGTTCAGTCCTAGTCAACAGCAATAGCAGTGAGTCCTCTTCTTTCGAGGATGAATCTCAGTTTACTATTATTATTTCAGACTTTGTTTATTTTCAGTTGACGAAGTTAGTTGGGGACCTGTCCCATCAACTCCATAGTTCAGACAGTTTAGAGGCTTTTCAGACGGATGTATTAGTATTCAGTTTTCTGTATTATGAGTATTCATAGATGTGTTGAACCTTATGGCTAGTTTCCGCATTTATTTCAGATATTATGCAGTGTACAGGTACAGATATCAGTAAAGGGTTAGCTTGTGGTCCTTCGGGGTCATAAGCACCATGTGACGTCTTGGGGTGGGATCTCGGGGCATTACAATTCAAAATAGAAAAAATCATTTAAGTTTGAAAATCCAGGTAAGTGATTCCAATTAATACTCTTGGAAGCTTGTAAGGCGCTAAGAATATCCACTAACTTGCGGCTATCCGGACTATTTGAAAATAACTATTTTGACTAACTTTATTGTTGAAAAGAATTTGATTAAGGAAAAATTTGCAAAAAATAAATGGGAAACTTAGTAGGGAATTTAACTAGTTCTAAGAAAGTTAAAATCAAATAGCATGTAAAAGGGGAAAATGGAGAATTAGAAAACTTAGGCTCGTAAGCCCAAATTCATCAACCCTTCCTAATCTAATTGGGCTTTTATCCAATCTGCACCTGTCCTAAACTATTCATTTGGGATTTTGGCCCATCATCACCTGTCCTAATCTAAATATTGAGCTTTTGGCCCATAACTTGTTGTAAACTATCTTTTTGGACCCTTTGGCCCAAAATCTGTTTCACTTGTATTAATTAACAACTTTAGCTTAGTGGCCCCAAATGAATGAATAAATAAGTAACTAAATGAATAAAGGCAAGTAAATAAATAATAAATAATAATAATAAAAATGTTGAGACTTTTTAAATCTCTTAGCTACTTCAACAATGGGTTTTGACCCATTATCTTCTTCTTCCACAATATCGGCCTATTTATCCAAGAATGATCGGCTAGAAGGGATGGGCCGTCATTGGCTCATTATGAAATGCAAGAAGAGAAGGAGTCCGTTTGGACTCCAAAATAGATTCACATGCAAAAGAAGACAAATGAAATTAATGTATATCCGAAGTGCAAAAAGAAAAGTAGGGACATTAACCTATATTCGAAAGTTAATACGTAATGGATAGATGATAAGAAAGAGCATTCATGCACATAAAGAAATAGGAAGGTATCCCGATAAGTGCCAAATTTGCATATAAGTCTGTAATCAACTGACCATGCCCGCCACCTGGCTGGGCTCCTAACCGATCTCCTATATTGCCTGCTTGAAAACCTTCTCGAGCACCCTGGAAACCACCCCTATAATTCTAAAAACTATATCTAGCTAAGGGATGAACTGCGCTAATAGGGAAACACTCTGAGTTGAAGCAACAATCGCCCCTCGACTAAGGCACTCATGAGAATAATGACTAAAATTTCAACAACTATAATGTGCTTCCTGAGTTGAACCAGAACCAACAGATTCAGTCGATTCAGAGTAGCCACCATGATTATAAAAGTTAAAAGATAAACCCCTCGAAGACCGACCTCCAAGCTAACCAAGGCGATTACTTGCACTTGATTGGCCTCCATTAGTAATCTGAAGAGCTTCCTGAATCTGTTGACTGGGCTGACTCTGAGGATGATAAGATGGAAACAGAGAATACCCACCATAAGAACTACTACCTCAGAATCCAAAACTACTACGGCTCCTACCAAAACTACCCTGTCGTTTCCCCTCGATAAATCTCTTTCATCACATAGGTGTGATCCAAAACCTCAGTAAAAGACCTACCCGCAACAACCAAACTTTGAGTAGACATGCAAAGAGGAAGTCTCAATCCTCGAACAAAGCAACAAACTCTCTCATACTAAGTCTCTAGAATAGAAGTAGCATGCCTAGCCAACTCATAAAAATGATCTTTATACTAGAAAACTATCATGGAGCCCTACTCCAATCTCAAGAACTAATATCTCAAGCAATTCCTAAGGCTGCGAGGCATGTACTTCTCTAAGAACATCTCGAAGAACTAAGTCCATGTCAAAGAAAAAGATCCAGCTAGTCTAGAATTCATACAACCTCTCTACTAATGTTCAGCAACCAAATCCAACTGAATTATGGTGTAATCCACACCACGAGTCTCAACAAGGCCCAAATTATAGAGAATATCCTCATAAGAAATCAGAAACTCATACGCATCCTTACCCGAAACACCAAAAAAACTAGGCAGCACCAACCTCAAGAATATACCTAACATTTTCTTCTCCTCAGCATACATAGAAAGCTGGGAAACCACTTGTTTAACAACTACCGGCTAAGCAACCATCGGTGCAGGAGGGACCTCAACTTTGGGAGCCACAATTATTGGCTACACCTCCAGCTCCATACCACTCTGATCTGTAAACTGTGCATCGTTAAATGGTGCACCACCAACTAATACAAAAAGCTAAACTAAAGCATCCTTAATAACTTGAAAAGAAATAAACCTTGGTGGATCCTGGGTTGGTACCTGGCCCATCGTTGGCTGGGGCGAAGGAATATCAGGCCCAAGAGTGAGAATAAGGTCTTGTGGAGAACCCTTATCCTGGACCCTAGCTGGGGATACTACTCGAGGTTGTCCACAACCTTTGGGTCACTCATGAATAGAAGAAGGATCCCTAGGCTCGATCTTAGGATCCTCATTGCGTGTAGCGGTAGCACGTGTCCAAGCCATCTGCGAAAGAGTGAACTCATTGCAATGTTCTATAAACCAGCTCAGACTCTTAACACAAAATAACTGAAAGAAGTAAAGAACTCCTAGGAATTTCCAATAGCCTCCCAAAGATAAGAAACGAACGTCATTCTTTTAATATGTAGGACGCTACTAAGTATTTGCTCTTGTACCAATATTATAGGTGAAACCTAGGCTCTGATACAAATTTGTCATGACTCAATTTATAATCATGATGGAACCTACTCCATCCCACCAGTAAGTAAGCCAAACTATAATTTAAAGTTTAACACAATGGCAACTTAGTGGAAAATGACCAAGATAAGTGAAAATCAACAACAAAACTTATAAATAAGTATAGTATATGAAGTAGATAAACTAGTCAACATAGATACTATCCTACGACCTGGTAGAACCAGTACAAGAGCATCTAGTAATAATAATACAACACAAGTATCTAGACTAGTCAATAACATATGTCTTAAAATAAAAGACTAAATAAAGAAAGATAGAAGGAAATAGGTAACTCGAACTTTAAGAGCTCACCCTATCTCTGAATATCAACACATTATGAATATTGATCAATAGGAGAAACTAGTACTTGGTTCTGCACCAAAAAGATACAAAACTATATTATAAGTACCAAATCCACAGGTAATCAATTGGCATCATCGACCGATTGGGCTAAGTCATGATATAAGAACGATAGAATACAAGAAATCACAACTAAGTCGAGGTAAGGAAATGAAACTGAAATATCTCCAACATCGTTATACATGAATAAGTAGATAACTAGAATATTGTCATACATAACATAAAGCATCAAAACATGAAATCATAACTACAAAATTGGCTCTCATACACCAATTGGTGCGGAAAATTAAATAACCCATTATGAGCCCCCATAAGCCTAGAAGGTACACACAAGATAGTATAACACACCACCATAATTTTCCAGTTATCATCATGCCACTAGAGTCCATTCACATCATACTATATTAGCCATTTTTCTCATTTTCTAACTTAGCCAAATTGTTATGTTAAATCTCATACCCCAATATCGGCATATCATAATAAGTATATCATACAGCATGACATGCATACCCGTACTCGAACTGGTATATATATAATCAATAGTTGGACTTGAATCGATAAACGTAGTCAATAGCTAGACTCAAATAGGTAAATATATCATTAAATTCATAATCATTGTCCGGACTCAAACCGGGTAAATATTATCAATATTATATCCATATTCCAGAACTAAATCAATAATTATAAATATATCAATACAATCAACAGTATCATCAATAGCATAAGTAATAGCATAATCAAGAGGCACCAACCCTCACATCAACCAACATATCCATCAAGTGTCAAAGTTTCTCAATATCACCATAATAAGAATTTTCAAGAGTCTAAAAAGCATATAAAGGTCTACAAAAGCTAACATGTGTCTTAGCTTAAAGTGGGAGGAGTGTCAAGAGTCCACTTCTAATCCCCAAAGTTTCATTTTAGGAAAATTCTACCCAAAATAGGCTTAAGGTATCTAAATCCACTTTTAGATGTTAAATAGGCCTCACTTATTCCTAAGATAGGAAATTGACCTAAAATATGTGCAACTAGGTCAACTATGCCAGATTTATGGTTTTCGAATAACCTAAATGATCCAACTAACCCAAGCATCGTAATTCATCATACCAATACCTTAAACCCACCCCGAATCTAATACAATATCATAAAATACTATAAACTAGATCAATCTAAAAAGGGGTAAAACCTAGACTACCTGGACAACAAAGAAAGCTCAAAGGATCCTCTAAATCACTACTTTTCCCTTCCAAAAATCTTCTGCAAAATGCCAAGCTATCAAAACCACCTTCTACTCATCAATACGAGAATAATGATACCCATATTACACTATTGTGCTTTGATTCCATAAATCACCTAAAATCCCATTTGGATCCCATTTACGAAAAAATCTCATTTTCAAAACCAACCAAATGTCCCCCCTGCTTACGGAGTCATTACCCTCTAAACATGGGTGAACTTTGAGCTAATTTAGGGATAAAATCAAGCCTCCAAGGTTTTGGGATTTTTGAACAAGAAATGGAAATTTCTACCTTGAAAAGGGTGGAATCTTACCACAAATTGGAAGATAATCATGTGAACAAGTGTTAGACAAGCTCTTAAATCACCCACTAACTCTAAATTTAAGCTACCTCTCTAATTAGACTTTTAGCTCTCTTCTAATGGATAATGAATGGGAAAAGTCTTACAAAGAGTGTCTATTAATACCCTTACCAGGTTCTCGGGTCTTGCTATCGTGACCTGATGTTCGTGATTACCACATCTTATGCTGCACAAATGAATCGTGATCATATCCTATGGATTGCGACCGCCATACTTACTTTCATACTCAATGATTCGCAATCGTATCCCAAACCATTGTGATCGTGATGCACCAGTTTTAACTGAGACTTGGAAGTCTCTGCCAAGCCCTCGGGATTCATTCGAAATCCTGTATACGCAAACAAACTATGTAACCCTACTAAATTTGATGTTTCGGACTTAATAGCGTAGTTGAGATTTCCATCCGAGTTTGTTCTAATGAAATATGGTTCCCACGCCTAATTTCTAATTTCTTAAATTTCCGAAAAATAGGTCGAAATGAGTCTGGATGCCTCAGGACCCTGACTAAGAGTCCTCCAAGCCTAAAATTGATATTTCAAAGCTACTAGAAAAGTCAGAATCTGCATTCATGATCGTTTGACAGAAGTTTTTGCCTGGTGGCCATTTGGAACCAGTAAAGACTTCAAATAGTTAGTTCGCTCTAAGAAACAAACGAACTTCCCGGTAACATAAATGTCAATTCCAACAAGTCATAAATAACATGGGGCAGAAGCTCTAGCAGTGAATAAGTAGAAATATGAAAAATGACCGAAAAGGTCATTACACCCAAGGAATGTTACTGACTCAAGCCAAAACTCACACTTAGAGAACTTGGAAAAAAGCAAATGATCTCTCAAATTCTGGAGCACTACCCTCATATGTTGCACATGTTGCTCCCTACTCATCGAATACACCAAGATGTCATTAATGAACATAATAACAAAGTAATCCAAATAAGTCCTGAACGCTCGGTTCATCAAATCTATGAACGCAGCTTGGGCGTTAGTCAATCTAAAGGATATCACCAAGAACTCATAATGACCATAATGGGTCTTAAAGGTTATCTTTGGGATATAATCAAACCAAATCCTCAACTGATGGAAACTAGACCTCAAATTAATATTATAAAACACCATTGCACCTAGAGCTAGTCAAATAAGTCATCAATAGGAGGCATAGGGTAACGGTTCTACTTAGTCACCTTATAAGATGACTATAATCAATACACATACGCATGGATCCATCCTTCTTCACAAACAACATAGGAGCTCCCCAAGGGGAGACACTCGATCTAATGAAACCCTTGCCAAGAAGATCTTAAAGATGAGAATTTAGCTTCTTAATTTCGATAGAAGCCATACAGTAAGGTTTCATAGAAATAGGGTGGGTGTTAGGCTCAAGATTAATAATAAACTCAATCTCACGGACAGAAGGAATACCAGGCAGATCATTAAAGAAAACATCAGGAAACTCATGGACTATAAGGATAGAGTAAAGCGATGGACTCTCCATACTAACATCATAAATATAAGTGAGATAAGACTCGCAACCCTCGAGACAAGTCTCCTAGCAGGAACATAAGAAATAATCCCATAGGCTCATGGCTAATAGCTCTTTGCCACACTATCGGGGGTATGCCGGGCATGGTTAAGGTAATGATCTTGGCAATATAATCCATGCCTGGATGGTAGTGGGATAAACAATCTATGTCCAGAATCACATCAAAACCTATCATGCCTAATATAATGGGATCAGCATGAGTATTAATATCTCTAATAATCACAGCACAAATTCTAAAAACCCAATCCACTACTAAAGAATCACCCACGGGATTAGATACACATAATGGCACAAATAACAAATCCTAAGATAACTTTAACTGCAGGAAGTATAAGCAGACACATAAGAGTAAGTGGATCCCATATTATATAAAAGCAAAGAATGACTGCCAGCATACCAAAATTAGATATGTAATAACAACATCCAAAGACTCAACCTCGAGACTAGAAATTATTGCATACAACTGACCATGCCTACCATTTGTCTAGGATCGTGACCGATCTCCTACTCTACCTGCTTGAGAGCCTCCACGAGTTCCTTGGGGACACTACGACCATGCATACCACCTCTATCTGAGAGATTAACTGCTCTAATAGGGGGAACACTTTGAGCTATGGTAAAATTTTCCCCATGACTAGGGCACTCTCGTAAGTAATATTTGAAAGATCCACAACCATATCATACACTAAGATGTAAAATAAAATCAGAAGATCCAGCTAACCTGGAATAACCAACTCAACTTGAATAACTAGAAGGCGATCCCCTCGAAGACTGACTGCTACCTTGGCCAGGGTGATCATTGACACAAGACTGACCTCCATTAGTAATCTGAAGCATGGCCTGAACAGGTCTACTAGACTGATCCCCAAGGCTGAAATGGCTGATGCGGAGGGTATCTACCTTGAGGACGCTACCTCTAAATCAGGAGTTATTATGGCTTGAAGTGAAATTGCCTGATATCGAGGTCTCTTATCACTAACTCCTTGGGCCTCGCGATGCATCTCCTCCATGGATTCGACCCTGACTCTTAGTTCAAAATAAAAGTTGCTTGTTAAGTTCAAACCTATGGTACAAGATAGTCTGGGAGTTTTCAATATTTGCTAATGTGAGAGTAATTCTTGGGCTTCCAAGTGACTAATTTGAGACTATGAATAATTAGAGTTTAATCAATTAAAATGGATCTTGGGAGATATGCATGGGAACATGATAATTCGATGCAAATTCTAATTGTTGATGATGCGGTAGGCTAGGTTTAAGGTCTTTGAGGCTATATTTTCAACAAAAACTCAAAGATGTCACTCATTGACCCTTTCGAGTACCTAATGAGTATGTCAATTAAAGCCACCCAATTCCTCAATTGGGTATCCCTATTTCAAGGATGATACTCATGGTATAGTTAACTTCTCAACCACTCTTATGCCTAAGATAGTGATAGATTAGCAAACTACACACATAATTGTCTACCATTACTTTGGTTTCCACATCCCTCTTTTAAGGATGATGTGGGTTCCAAAATTTCACCCAAAACCCTACTTTCGAAAATGGCTATGAGCTTTTTAGAGCTTGGAGTTTTCACCCATCAAACCCATGTGGGTATTTGGGGCTTTCACCCACAAATCCCAACCAATTTAATCAAGAAATAATAGAACCTATCATCAACAAACTAAAACATACACAAATAAATCAAATCCCATGCATATTTATACCCTAATCTAGCATAATCCCAAGAGGTAGATCTAGCACATCATAAGGATAATGAAAACAAATATACCAAGATGTCCATCTAAGTTATTCATAAAAAAATAAAGAGAGGACAAATAACACTTTAGAATTAAATGAATCTTCAATAGATAAAACCAAATCTACACTTTAAAGCTTCTCTAATTTAATCTTGTCTCAAGTTAGTGTAAATTTAAGCTCCGAGCTGGAAAAAGTTACAAAACCCTAAACTAAGGATGAAAGGTAGGGTTATAAAATGATTGATCTAGAATGAAGGGGTTTTGAGCCTTAAATGGGATTTAGGCTCAGCTGTTAAGAATGACGTTTCTTCCCTTGGGCTATTTTTTGCCCTCACGCAATTGCGGAAGATTAGCCGCGATTGCACACACCACGATTGTAGTTGGTTGACTAGTTTGACTTGGTATGACCATGGACTAACACTCACGATCGCAATAACTGAGGGCTCGATCCTAATCCTACTTCAGTTTGTCCAGCTCTTGCACTTTAATTCACTTTTTGATCCTTTTCATTTCAAGTTTGCTTCTTTTATTATCAACATTTGTATACCTGGAAAATATGGGAATTATAATATTTAACCCTAAATGTGTCTCACTTTACATTCAAATCATGGTAGTGTGCACTAAGATTGAGTGTAAATAAGTAGTAAATTCACCTCTCATCAAACCTTTGGCTCTAAAGCGAGAATACGGTCAGGTAAAGGCCCCATATCCTGGCCTGGCTAGAGACATATTTTGAGGATGTCCATGACCTTTGGGTTATCCAAAAATAGCAATAGGATCCCTAGACTCAATCTCAGGACCCTTATTTCGTGTAGTGGTAGCACATTTCCTAGCCATCTGCGAAAGGGTAAACCAAAGGAATACTTTAGAAACCAATTCAGACACTTAGTAAAAAATAGTGAAAGAAGCAAAGAACTCCTAAGAATGTTCTATAGCCTCTCAAAGATAATAAATGAATATTAACATTCTGATTTGTGGGATTCTACTAGACACTTACTCTTGTACAAACAATACCGGTGAAACCTAGCTCTGATACCAATTTGTCATGACTTGATTTATGAGTCATGATGGCACATACTCTATTTCGCTAGTAGGTAAGCCGAACTGTAATCTGGAGCTAAATGCAATGGGATAATTTGGAGGATTTTTTCCTCAAAAAGGGGGAATTTAGATAATATAATTCAAAATATACAAGGCAATGGAATAGTCTAAAAGATAGCCATAATATACAAAACCACCCCACGACCCGGTTTAATCAGTACAACAGCTACTACGACACACCATAAGTTCTAGAATAGTCAATACAATTTATCTCAAAATAAAAGACTAGACATAGATAAATAAAAGGAAAAAGGGGAAACTCCGACTCCAAGAGCTCACCCTATCTCCAAAATCCACCACAGCACGATCCTCAAATCAGCGGCGGTAACTAGTACTCGGATCTGTACCAAAAAGGTACAGAAGTGTAGTATGAGTACCAAAATTAGAGGTACTCAGTAGGCATCATCGACTGACTCAGCTAAACCTTGATATAAATATGATAAGATGCAAGATAACATAACTAAGTCAAAGTAAGTAACAAACCTGGAAGTAACACCGAATTTGTTATACATAGTTAAGTACATAAATTGAAACAAAACATATGGATCATGCAAGTATAGCTACAAGATTGGCCCCCATAAGCCAATAGATAAAAAAAAAAGTAAATAACCCAACACATGCCCCCCAATAAACATGGAGTGTATAATAAGGAAAAATATAACACTTATACACTTGAACTACCATAATTTGCCAACCTTCATGCTATGAGTGAGAACCTATCTGTACTATGTCACACTAAGAACCACTTCCCCTACCGAACTCAAACTGGTATGTATATCCTTAATATCATAACCAATAACCTGAATCAAACCGGTATATATATCATCAATATCATAATCAATTATAGGACTCAAATCAATACTTATATCATTAATATCAAAGTCAATAGCGAACTCGGACTAATACATATATCATTAATATCAAAGTCAATAGTCGTACCATCATAACAACTAAGTATTTCACCTCACCAAGCCTTATAATAAGCATAACAAAATGTATAAAGAGAGTGTGAAGGTCTACCAAAACTAGTTCAAGTCTTGGCCTAAGGTGAGTCAAAGGGGCCCACTTCTATCCTTGAAATCAATAATAAGGAAACTCTACCCCAGTCTAGACTAAGGTATCTAAATATACTTTTAGATGTTAAGTAGTTTGAATTAGCATTAAGATTGAAATTTTACTAAGGACCTAAGTAACTAAGTCAACTACACCTAAATTATGATTTTCGAATAGACTAAACGGTCCAACTAGTCTAAGTATTATCAATCGTACCACTAACACCTAAAACCCATCCCAAATCTAACATAATATCATTAGCATACGATGAAATTACTCAATCTATAAGATAAGAGAACCTAGCCTACCTGGATGCCGATGAAAAGGTTAAAAAATCTATTAAATTAACAATTTCCCCTTCTAAGAAGCTTTTGCAAAGTGCCCATACTATCAAAATCACAATCTACATATCAAAATAAGAACAATGATACCCATATTATGTTATTGTGCTTCGGATCCAAAATTATGCAAAAATCCCATGTGAGATCCATTTACGGGAATCGTATTTTAAGAACTAGCTCAACGTCTCCATATGCTCAAGGAATGTTTACACTCAAATATGAGTACATTCTGAGTTATATTGGTGCTAAAATTAAGTCACCAAGCTTTTGGTATTTTCAGATGAAAATTGGAAAATCAACCATGTCAACATAGGAATCTTACCTCAAATTTAAAGGAGAATTGCGTAATTAAACTTACCCAAGATCCAAAATCACCCACAAATTCTATTCCCAAGCTTTACCACTTTTTAGGGTTTGAAATATCTTGGGGATGGATGAGAATGGTGAAAATGGACTAAAAAGAGGTATTTATACCATTCCCAGGTACACGGGTATTGCGTTCGCGTCCCATCGGTCGCATATGCGATACCTAGATAAAGGGGAAGAATTCGCATTTGCGAGAAAGGATATCACTTATGCAATACCTATTCGCTGATAGATGGAGTCGTTTTCACAACATATGTGTCGCAGTAGCGATATTTGCTGCTAGTCAACTGATCACTAACCCAATTGGTGATGCATGGACGCTAGTGCAGCAGCACCAGCTGAGACTTGGAAATTTTATAGTTTTATCTAAACCCTCGAGATTTATAAGGAATCCCGTATACATAAATGGACTATGCTACCCTATCAAATTCGACGTTCTAGATTTAATGGCGCAGTTAAAATTTCCATCTAAGGTCATTTCGACTTAAAGTAGGTCCCACGCCCAACTTACCATTTTCTTAACTTCTGATCAATAGCTAAAAAGGAGCCTGGGTGCCTCGAGACCCAAATCAAAGATCAACCTAGCCTAAAATCAACATTATGAAGCTGCTGGAATAGTTAAATTGGGCATACGAGGTCGTTTAACTGAAGTTTTTGCCCATTATCTATTTTGAACCAACAAAGACTTTAAAATAGTGAATTGGCTCTAAATTCCAAACAAACTGCCCGATTATCAAACTGTTAGTCCCATCAAGTCATAAATGACTTGAGATAGCTATAAAAAGCCCTAATGATAAAAACAAGTGAAGATACAAAAAATGACCTGAAGGATCACTTGTTTGGATGAACCTCACTTTATCCTTTGACTCCTTTAACATA
Organism: Capsicum annuum; assembly: GCF_002878395.1. Lineage (NCBI taxonomy): Eukaryota > Viridiplantae > Streptophyta > Magnoliopsida > Solanales > Solanaceae > Capsicum > Capsicum annuum. The sequence goes on from NW_025883312.1 coordinate 55,301, forward strand.
TAGTGCCCCAAGGTCTCACCTTAAAGGCATCATACCACCCGATTGGTGATTTACACTTTCTTCTATACAAAGCTTTAAAAGGACCTATGTCAATGCTTGAGTAGTAGTTGTTATTTTATTTAAAATCACACAAAAGAAAGAATTGGTCCCAGTAACCACCAAAATCCATCACACAAGCTTAAAGTATATCCTTAAGTACCTAAATCATCCATTTTAACTTCCTGCCAGTCTACGAATGAATGGTTGAACTTAAGTCCAACCTAGTGTCCAGCTCTACTTGAAATGTTTTCAAAAAATTAGAGGTAAATTACATACCTCTATCCAACACTATTGAAACAAGCACCTCATGAAATCTAGATCTTTCTCACATAAATCTTTTTAAACTTAGATGCTTTATAGTCCATGCATTATAGTCCACCCACACCATAAGAAAGAGTGCAGATATGGTTACTCGATCAATAATAACCCAAATGGAGTTACGTTTTCTTAGGGTCTTAGGAAGACCAACAACAAAGTCCATAGTTATTCTTTTCCAGTTAAATTCTATAATGGGCATCCTTTGGAAAGTGACACTAGGTTTTCGATGTTCATACTTAACATAATGATAGTTTTGATAGTCAGTAAAAAATAAACAGAGTATCACTTTATCATGTGCCACCAATAGTGTAACCTTAACTATCCAAACAATTCCATTGCACTCGGATGGATATAGTACTTAGAATTGTGAGCCTCTGCTAGGATAATAGGAATCAATCTGACCACTCTAGGCACACATACATATCCCTGGATCCTTACCACTCTCTCTTAATCATGAATGCTCTTCTTGGTCTCGCCTTGTAACACTTTCTTCCTTATAGTGTTCAGTTTTTTATATTCAAATTACCTTTCCTTAATTTCCTCATGGAAGGTAGACTTAGACTCAACATGGGATAAAACTCCTTTCTTTTAGGTCACCTACAGCCTCATAAAATTTTATTCCAAGTTAGTATATCTCTAACCAGTGGACATATCGATACCTCCAACTATGCCAAACTTTCCATGTATGCAGGATTTCGACTCAATGCATCTGCTACTTTATTAGCCTTAACCAAATGATAAAGAATTGAAATATCATAATCTTTGATCAGCTCCATCCACTTTTGATGCCTTAAATTCAAATCCCACTGAGTAAATACATGTTGCAAACTGCAATGGTCTATGAACACCTCACACTTTACCCCATAGAGATAATTTCTCCATATCTTCAGAGTAAGCACCACAGCTGCCAGTTCTAAATCATAGGTAGGGTAGTTCTTCTTATACAAATTTAGCTACCTCAAAGCATAAGCAATTACATTCTGATCTTGCATCAAAATAGCACCTAAACTAGACCTAAAGTATTATAATACACAATTAAATTTTTATCTTTAATAAGAAAGGTAAGAATAGTAGATGAAGTTAGCAAAGTCTTGAGATATTTAAATCTCTTCTCACATTTATCATTTCATACAAAAAGTACCTCCTCCTAAGTCAGACGATTCATATGTGAAGCAATGAAGGCAAACCCTTTTGCAAACTGATGATAATAATTGACCAACCCCATAAAATTACTTACAAAATAACCCATTCTCATCATCGGTTATAATTAGACCCATTACCTATCGAGGAAAATTTTTGTCTAAAAACCTTTATCCATTCGAGGTGCTACAATAGCGGCAAGCTGCAAGGTTAGGGTCCAAAAAGCTAGAATTGTTGGAGTAGTACCGATGCCAACCAAACTACTCAGAAACCAAAATGCCAGTTGAATTAATTTTGTGATTATTTAAACCTAAGTTGCACCATTTTATATTAGCACTAGATTCTCTAGAACTAGAACCTCCACCTCCTCAATTACCACTTTATCATCCGGAACTAACTCTAGAGTAGCCTACTATGTGGGAGGATATATTGATCTCTATCTATCTATTCTTCGGCTACCTGGGCTTTCCCCCTTATAGTTATTTCTCTTTTTCATCCCTCCCTCGCCCTGCCTCTAGTCCAGGATCTACAACGAATTGTGGCCCCGATAGTTGGTTTTGGTATTGTTGTTGCTCTAGTAGAATGAGTGTTCACCATATACAAAACAAAAATGAAGAAAGTCAGATACCAATTTGGATTAACAGTTACCAATTGGAATCGAAAACTAGCACGAAAGGAAGAAAAATATGATTTTTTTTTCAAAGTCCTATTGCCTCTCAATAAAATACATACGTCTCTGTATCATTCTGTAAGGCTCATTCTTGTATGATGAGATCGACGAACCCAGTGCTCTTATATCTTCTTTGTCACAGCCCAAATGGTCATGAGTGGCACCCACTCTAACTTTACGGTAGGAGAAGCATTAAACCGAACCCTTTTAGCCAACTAGCATGGAACTTACACTGACTCTCCCTAAATTAAACACCATTTATCACACATAACACATTTTAAGCAAAATGATTCATCTAATATCCATTTATACCAAAACAACTAAAAGTGCAGAAATATCTCTATCTATTATATTTCTACAAGACCCAAAATTCAACATACAAGAACTCTAAACATCAAGAATAAGATGTAGCACATAATCCAAAAATATTAAACCAACTAGGAAATGTCATTGTGCAGGAACAAAGGACATAAACTAATATAGATGATTCAATAGTTGCCTGAACATGATGCGCACCCTTGAATCAAAGATATAATAACAAACTAAAGTCAATGTCTCATCTCAAATATTAAAACACGCTCTGCACTCAATTAAAAAAAGAGTACAAATAGTATTATACAATAATTATGCACTAGTAAGCATCATCTATCAACTTAACCAACACGATAAAAAAAGATATGTCAAATGCAAGTAAGAAACGATTAGCACACAAATCATAATCAGATGACAAATAATATTTATAACACTTCAACTTACAATTCCAATAATAATTCTTTTCATATCAATCTATGTTCAAGTTATATAAGTAATTCATTTACACTTAGAAAAATTCAGTCAACAATAATCATGACAAATATATGTACAAATGTAATAATGATTACATGCATGCAAAGTGTATACACATACTAGGATCGGTAGGAATCCTCAATGTGACCTGCATGGACAAGATCAGTCCATGTACCAGTATTAGTGTAACACTCGATCCAATAATAGTGTTGGCATGACACCCAATCCAATACCTATGTCCATGTGACACCTAATCCCCATATCATCTCAATGTATTGTATAAATTACCATGTCAATGCAAAAGGACAATCAACAACCACAACTACTATCAAAAGGCTAATCAGAGACATTCAACTTACATATAAGCACAGAGTTAAATCAAGACTATAACTACATTTATATCATACGATACCTTGTATCCTCATCTGAAATCACTATTTGGACAAAGCCTTACTATTCCTTTCAATTTTCATTCATTCTTAGTTTAAAAAAACAAATAAATACAATTCAATACAACATTCCTCACTTCTAGGCATTATAAATCCAAACCCATGAATTTTAACCTATGAACTTAACTTAGTTCATCATTCTAGTACTTTCTACCCTTTAATCTCTTTGAATCATTTCATGATTACAAGGAAAAATTCTTAGAAAGTTATTTCTAACAATCTACGATCAAAAACAACTGAATTCAAGTTATTTCTCACCAATTTTTACCAGTTCATGAACCTAGTTTTAAATCTCAATTTTCAATTAAATTTATGTTTTTTACAACACTAAGAATATAAAGGAGTAAATTCAAATTTTAATGAAAAAAAACTTACCACAAGTATTAAAAACTCCTAAGTTTGGTGAAAATCTCCTTTTGCTAACCCTTGAACAAAATTTGGAATGATAGGAATGAAAAAAGTAATCTTCTATTTTAAACACTAAAACTACATTTTCATTAGTGTAGTGATGAATTCATCACCACAGCAACAGATCTATAGTTGTAGCGACACTCAGGCAAAGGGTATTGTCAGTGTAGCAACACATCTGTCATTGGAACGAAATCACTACAGTGATGGATCTTCACTGTACCAATGCCAAAACAATATCTTGGGATCCATTTTCAGCTGTATCTATTTCACAACACACTTATCAAATGGCATTACGAATTGACCCTTTCATAGTAATCACTATGATTGGAGTTCTACTAACCGGTTCTATGCATTGGTTTTTCTTAAACCACTTCATGTCCAAAATTTACATAAAATTAGGTTAGCTCTAAATTTCACAAAATTGGTCTAGAGAATGAATAAGCGAAGGTTTTATTCTCTATTTTAGTTTAACGACATTTTGGGTCGTTACATGTTTGTAGTACCACTTAACCCCTCCAATATAGAAACTTTATCAGTTAAATTCATGAGTGCATCCTCATGTGTCACTTCTTCTATTGAATTGCACTGATTATCCCATGGATTTTGTGCACAAGCGTTCATCTTGGCATATGTGTTCTTAGTGAAATGACCAAGTTTAATACGTACAACTTATACTAAATAAATAGTTAAGGCATCATTTTTTATAAAGCCTGACCAATATTAAAAGTATGTGGCCAAATAAGAAAAAAGGTATCCCACTTTATTCGTCCTGAATATTTATATAATAGTGATTACTTTGGAGTGATTGTGGATGGTGTGCCACATGGAAACAAACTGAATGAATAATTAAGGCACCATTTTTTATAAAGTTTGATCGAAATTAAAAGTATTTGGTCAAATCCAAAAAAAGGTAGCCCACTTTATTCATCCTGAATTTTATGTAATAGTGATTACTTTGGGGTGATTGTGGATGGTGAGCCACATGGAAACAAAGCATGTGCATCTGAGTACACTGAGGTTTGAATTGTAATCACTAGATAATGAAACATCCAAAGATAATGTGACAGATGATGTTCTCCTATATTTTAATTAGGAAAGTTGCACATATAAATAGAGGGTAGCGATTATGTATTAAAATTACAAGATCCTGCTAAGTAGTAACCTATCACGACCCGAACTAGGGACTGGCCATGATGGGTATCTCAAGTTCGTCGAGGACCAGAGACCACCCCTTTGCCTAGTTAAACAAAACACAACACAATTAACAGCAAATGAGTTCCGATCATATATCAAGATAGAGCTGAGTTTCACACATATAACAAGATAAAACCGAGTTTCAAACATATAACAAGATAGTTAAGTAACAACACAGAAAGAAATCTAAGAACTTTAAGATCCATCCCAAACCATAGTAATCCATAAAGCCTCTAATAACCAAGAACAATCTAAGTTGGTCCAAGACCCCAATGATAGCCAAAAGGAAACCAAAAGATAGTCTATGACATAGTGCAACCAAAACATGAAATAAGGGTCTTTCAAAGAATGAAAGCTCACCACTTTAAGTTGACTCATGAGCAATCCAGGGATTACCAAACACTATGCAGAAAAATCAGAAGTGTCTTCGATTCTTGCATCGCATGGAAAAAAGGCATCCAAAGACAACTAGCGCGGTGAGTGCTAGCATGTAAATCAGGACAAGGACAAAATAATGCCAATTCAAATCCAGTCCAAACTCAATGTACATGTTCATATACTTGCATACATTCATATATATATATATATATATATAAAATGTTGAGATAGGGAACAAGGTTTAGCATGAGATTTATAAGCATTAATCTAGACTGTGGAGCTCTAACCGTCATAGGGGAACGCATGGGCTATATGGGTTCAGCTTCCACCACTGAAAGGGTCTCAGTGTGTGCTAGCTGCGAGAACTAGGAAAATACTAGGATGAGCTAGGGCATGCATCTACCCCAGCCAATCCAATATATATAAAAGTGAAAACTAACGTACACCATCGTAAAGACCCCTATATAGGGAAATGTGGTTTCAAGTATCGATTCCCCCAGGACCTCCACCTTCTACGACGAGCTACACAACCCCCTTTAAGCCTAATTGAAATAAGTTTCACATAACCTATCCATTTAACCAAGGAATTAATCATTAAGGCATCAACCATAGGGATCATCATACCATTTCGCTTGCAAGATTATAATTATGTCATACCAATTCTATCAACTTGGGGGAATGCCACGACCCCTCTTTATTCATTAAATCAAGTTTAGAATCAAAAACATGGACAACAAGGCATCCAAAACCCTTTTTATCTGTTGAACCATTTCTTCAATGTCGTTGATTAGGGAAGTAAGCCAAATCATGTGATTAACCATATTTCAAATCCAATTATGCAAGCGAGTTGAGGGAACACAATTTCCAAACCAAAATCATCAAATTAGGGGAATACCTTGACCCCCATTACAATTCCCATTCCTATGCACCCAATTGGTTCAAAAACCATCAATTTAAAGCATGATCAATTCATTAAAATCATGGGAAAACAATTCAAGAGTATACCATTTAAAACCCTCAACCCATACCAAAACCCATATTTGAATCAATATGATCAACCATTTAAACACATGCTTTAAGAATAACAAGGCTTAGGGCAGAGATACATGCCTTAAAGTATCACATTTATGAAGAGAAATCACCTCTTGGGGATCCAACTGATCAACCTTGAGAAACCATAGCTTGTTCTTGACTTAGGGATTTGAGAGAGTTTAAGAATGTGTTTGATTATGTTTTAGTTGATAATAAGGTCCCAAAATAGGAATTAAGGTCATGGGTAGCAATTGGGGAAAAGGGGAAATGTCCAAAGTCCCCTTACTGAAACACAAAAAATTTGTCGCCAGTCGTTATGAGTCACTTTACGACTAGTAACAATAGAGTTTGAGTCTCCGCTAGACTCATAGTCTGGGCAGTGTCCTAAGGAATCCCTGTTGTTGACCTTACGAGTCATACCATATGACTTGTAGTCCCACATCATGAGTCATAGGGTCCAATCATAAGCACAACAAAAATAAAGGAACACTACACTAGTGAGACTACGGTCCCATACTATGACTCATAATGTCTCACCAAGACTCGTATGGTCTTAATCTTATCCAGGATAGAAACTTTGGGACCTACACTGGTCACCGTACAATTGGGGAACTACGACTCATATAGAGTCTTCACGACTCATTAGGTGAGTCATAGCTTGGACAATAAGCTTAAATCTCAAAATTTTCAAAGGCCAAAATTCTGGGTGTTACTTCTCCCCCCCCCCCCCCCAACATAAGATCATTCAGCCAAGAGTAATGACTCAAGACATCCCTTAGCACAATTCAAAGATCAAAACACAACCACAATTTTTGTTACCAGTGTCAGAAAACAATCATGATAAGTAAAACACATACCTTAAGCACGATTGTCTAATTCAGGGAACAAGAATGGATATCTGAACTTTATGTCCTCTTCATCTTCCCAAGTAGCTTCTTCTACCTTTTGATTTCTCCATAGAACCTTTGCAGCCACGTCCTTAGTCCTCAAGTGATGGACTTGCCTATCCAAAATCTTAACTAGGACTTTCACATAAGACAAGGAATCCAATATACCAACACTCTCAATAGGCAAACCAAAGAAGGATCACCCATGTATTTCTTCAATATCAAAACATGAAAATCGGATGAATGGGACCCAAACTCAAAGGCAAATCCAACTCATAAGAAATATTACCCACTTTCCTCAAAATTAAGTATGGACCCACACACCAGGGATTAAGCTTTTCCTTCTTCCCAAATCTCATCACTCCCTTCATAGGAGATATCTTTAAGAACACTCAATTGCCAACCTCAAACTCCAACCCTCTTTTCCTTATATATGGGTAGGATTTTTGGCAACTCTGAGCAGTCTTAAGTCCATCCTGAATCACCTTAACCTTCTTCATGGCTTAGTGAACCAAGTCTGGATAGAACAACCTAGTCTCAACAATCTCAAACCATCCAATAAGAGATCTGAACTTTCTACCATAAAAATCCTAAAAAGGAGCCATTGCAATACTCGAGTGATAACTATTCTTATAAGCGAACTCGATGAAAGGCAAATGATCCACCCAACTACCACGAAAATCAATAACATAGGACCTTAGTATATCTTCCAAAGTCTGAATGGCCCTTTCCACTTGTCCATCCATATGAGGGTGGAATGTGGTGCTAAGGTTCACCCTTGTGCCCAAGCCTTGCTAAAACAGCGAAAACTGAGAAGAGAACTGCGTACCTTGATCCAAAAAATGGAAACTAGAGCACCATGTAGTTTAAATATTTCTTGAATAAACAACTTTTCATAGTACTCTCTAGTGTAAGTAGTCCCTACGGCAAGAAGTGAGCAGACTTAGACATCCAATCCACGATGACCCAAATCAAATCATGCAGATTTTGAGATCATGGAAGACCAGTTATAAAGTCCATATTGATCACCTCCTCATTTAACATAGGCAACTCAACCTCTTAAGACATGCCGCTAGGCCTCAAGTGCTCAACCTTCACCTGCTGACACACCGTACACTTAGCCAGGAAGTTAGCCACATCTCTCTTCATTTGTTCCACCAAAAAATCTCCTTCAATTCATGATTCATCTTCATCGAACCAAAATAAACTATATACCTTGACTCATGATCCTCAGTGGCTCAGTTAAGATCCTTTTCTATAGCCCATCAACATTAGGAATACACGGTCGACCTTGGTACCTCAAGATACTATCTCCACTAATCTAAAAAACCATGACCTTCTATTGACCCATATCATCCTTAGTCTACATCAATACAACATCCAAAACCTGCTACTTTTTCACGTCAGCTCCAAGAGATGACTTCACCACCTCTTGAATAATCACACTACTAGCCTCAGAATCCAAAAGACGAACTCCAAGATTAGCCAACCGGTGAATGTCCTTCACTAATCCCTATTTCTCCTCATCCAAATGGCACAAGCTACCCATGGACAACCTAATAAAAACATCAACAACCATATTAGCTTTACCTAGAAGGTAATAAAGACTCATGTCATAGTCCTTTAGAAACTCAAGCCATCTCCTTTTCATGAGATTCAACTCCTTTTGGGTGAACACATATGCAAGCTTTTATGATTTGAATAGATATCAACATGAACCCCATACAAGTAATGACGCCAAATCTTTAAAGCAAACACAATAGCTGCCAACGCCAAATCATGAGTTGGATAGTTCCTTTCATGAACTTTTAGTTGCCTAGAAGCATAGGCCACAACCTTATCATGCTGAATTAACACACAACCCAGTCCAACATGGCATGCATCATAATAAATAACAAAACCCTTTGTACCCTCGGGTAGGGTCAAAACCAAAACAAAAGTCAACTTGTCCTTCAACTTCTCAAAACTACCCTCACAAGTGTTGCACCACCAAAACTTTACGTTTTTCTAAGTCAACTTTGTCAATAGAGAAAAAATAGATAAAAAATTTCCATAAATTTTCATAATACCCATCTAAAACCAAGAAGCTTTGAATGTCGGTTAGAGTCGTGGGCCTAGGCCACTTCTTAATCGCTTCAAATTTCTATGGATCCACCAGGATCCCCTCACTAGAAATAACGTGACCATGGAAGATCACAATATTCAACCAAAATTCATACTTCAAAAACTAGGCATACAAGCGTTGATCCTTACGAGTACATAACACTATACGGAGGTGATTGGCATGATCCTCTTCCCTCTTAGGATATACAAAGATGTCATCAACAAACATAATGAAGAATAAATTAAAATGTTTCCTAAACACCCGGTTTATAAAATCCACGAATACCTCCAGAGCATTAGTCAACCCAAAAAAATGACTAAAAACTTGTAGTGACCCTACCGGGTATGGAAAGCAGTCTTCGGGATATCCATCTTCCTAATCTTTAATTGATTATAACCCGACTGAAGATCAATCTTATAAAAGTACTTAGCATCCAAAGGTTGGTCAAAGAGATCATTTATACTGGAAATAGGACACTTATTCTTCATTGTCACCTTATTCAACTGGCGATAATCTATACACATCTGAAAGGAATAATCCTTATTACGCACGAAGAGCATAGGGGAAACCCACAGAGAAAAAACTAGGGCAGAGAAAACCCTTATCAAAAAGATCCTTTTACTTCTCCTTAAGTTCTTTCAACTCACTTGGAACCATTCTATATGGATGGATAGAGATAGGACAGGTATCCAGTAAAAGATTAATCCCAAAATTTATTTTCCTATCGTGAGGAATACTGGGAAGATCATTGGAAAATACTTTAGAAAACTCATTAACCATAGGGATAGATTTTAAAGAGAGAACCTTAGAATAGAATCCTTAACCCAAACAAGATGGTATAGATACCCTTGGAAATTAGCTTCCGGGCTGTAAGATATGAAATGAACCTTCTCTTAGGAATTTTCCTCCCATCCTATTACCAGTTCATTTGAGAAGTAAAAATTGATCCTTCGAGTTCGGCAGTTGAGAGAAGCATAACCGAATGGAGATAACCTATCCCTAAGATCATATCAAAATCTAACATATCCAACTCTATCAGATCTACCAATTTCTCCCTACCACAGATAGATACCACACAACCCCTATAGACCCTTCAAGCCATAAAAGAATCATCCACCAGGGTAGACACAGAGAAGGGATTAAAAATTACTCTCAGGACCAAAACCAAACTGAACAGCCACATAAGTAGTCACATAAGAAAATATAGACCCTAGATCAAGTAAGCAATACACATCAGGAGAGAAAAGTTGTAATGTACCAGTGACAACATCAGGAGATGCCTCAGATTCCTGATGATGGGTGGCAAGAGAATAAAGACTGTCCCAACCAGTATTGGTATTAGAAGTATCACCCTTTGGCACAAAAATCAAAGAAGTAGAAATCAAAACCCTTTTAGCTCTAGTAGCAACATTTACTGATGGATAGTTCCATTGAAAATAATCAAGCTAGCCACATTTGAAACACATGTTTCTCCCCTTATCAAAATAACCACGGTGTATCTATCCACAGAATCTACAAGGACGATATAATGGAGATGACTGAGCTCCACTAGACAGGTCTGGGCACCCTGGGTCTTAAACCTACTATCAGCCTGAAAACAACGATCATTAGACGTCTTAGGATATGGAGCACTCGCCATAGAATATGAACTCGAGTTTCTCCAAGTCCTCTTCTTGCCCCACTTCCTACCATCTCTACCATTGTTCTACTGGCCTCTACCCTGCTCTAAATATCGTAAATTCTTATTTTGGCTCTCCCATTTCTACTTGTTTCTTTTTTTTATCTTCAACCTGCTTATATACATCACCAGCCTAGAGATATCTCTGTCATTATTCAACATCGCCGCCTTACACTCTACTAAGTCCCAAGATAAACTCGAAGAAAACTTTCTCATCCTAGTTGTCATTTTAGACAACAACTCCGAAGCATAACGAGATAACTAATGGAAATTCAAGTCACACTCCTTCATAGTTATCTTTCCTTGCTTTAAATTCACAAAATCCTTAGCTTTAGCCTCTCTCAACTCCTGATAAAAGAAATGATCAAGGAAATAATGAAAAAATTCCTCCCACACAGCCTGCTCAGCATCAATACCCCTCGACTAATCTTTTTTCTCATACCACTAATATGGCATATCCTTCAACTGATATACAATAAACTCTACACCCTCCATATTAGTAGTATGCATCACCCTAAATATATTTTTCAATTCATTAACAAACCCTTGAGGATCCTCCTTAACCTTAGAGCTTGTGAAGATTGGGGGATTTAACCTTATAAATTGGCCATCTCTAGTGACATCAGAAGATAAAGCAACAGAACTAACACAATAAGGCTAACGAGACTGAGAAGTCACTAACTGAGTCAGCAGATGAATAAATTAATGGAATTTGGCATTAGAAATATCTCCTTGGGGCAACGAGGCATGGACATCATCAACCTGAGGTGCTCGAAGAGGACTAGCAGGGACCGCTGGAACTCTACGTGATCAATAAAGAGCAGGGACCCTAAACTAGGTTTATACTTCATAATTAGAATGAGTTCTATCCATATTTTCCTTAGCTGGGACAAAGGGGTTTTTACGAGCATCCGATCTTCGTGGAGGCATGATCTGAAATGCAAGCAAATGAAATTAGAGGAAAATTCAATACATTAGACTCTATAGCCCAAAAAATATATCTAAATTCCTCGTAGCTCTACCTTATAAGTGTGGCACGCTACACACCCATAAAAGAGACTACTTAACACAGCTTTTTGGATACCCAATGATCATGAACCTAGGCTCTGATACCAAGCTTGTCACGACCCAAACCAAGGCCTGGGCATGACGGGTATCTCAAGTCCAATAAAGATCATAGACCACCCCCTTTTCCTTGTTAAACAGAATACAATACAACTAGCAACGGATGAGTTTCGATCATATAACAAGATAGATTTGAGTTTGGAAATATAACAAGAAATAGCTGAGTTCCAAACAAATAAAAAGATAGTTAAGCAATGCTTAGAAGGAAATCTAAGAACTTTAGCATCCATCCCAAACCATAGTAATCCACAATGACTCAAATCATCAAGAACAATCTAATTAGGGATATGACCCCGACGATAGACAAAAAAGATAGAAGATAGTCTACAACATAGTGGAAATAAAACATGAAATGAGGGTCTTTCGAAGAATAGAAGCTCACCATTTTAAGTTGACTCACGAGAAATCTAGGGATACTCTAACACTGCACAGAAAAAGTAGAAGTGTCTCTGATTCCTACATTGTATGAGGATGCATCTAAACACGGTTAGCTGGATGAGCGCTAGCATGTAACTCAGGATAAGGACAAAATAATGCCAATTCAAATCTAGTCCAAACTCGATGTACATGTTCACATACATGCATGCATACATATATAAGATGTTGGGATAGGCAACAAGGTTTAGTATGATATTTAAAACCAATAACCTAGATGATGTAGCTCTAACTATCCTAAGGGCACCCACAGGCTATATGGGTTCATCTTCCCCTACTGAAAGGGTCACAATGCGTGCTAGAAGCACTAACCAAAAAAATCCTAGGATAATCTAGGGATTGACTCGACCTCAACAAATCCAATATATATATAAGTGTGAATTAATGCATACGGTCCTAAAGACCCCATGCCGGCAAATATGGTTTCTACTATCAGTCCTCCCAGGACGTCCACCTTCACATTCCACGGCGAGCTACACTACCCCCTCTAATACTGATTAAAATAAGTTTTACACAATCCATCCATTTTACAAAGGAATTATCTATTAAGGCATCAATCATAGGTATTATCCATTAAGCTATACCAATTCCATCAACTTGGAGGAATGGTATGATCCCCTTTATTCATTAAATTAAATTTAAAATAAAAAACATGGCCAACAAGGCATTCAAAATCCTTTTTATCTGTTTAAATATTTATGTGATGCCATAGTTTAAGGAAGTAAGTCATGTGATTAACCATATTTCAAATCCAATTATCCGAGTGGGTTGAGAGAACACAATTTCCAAAACCAATTTTAGTTTAGGGAAGTAAATCATGTGATTAAAACCATATTTCAAATCCAATTATCCGAGCGGGTTGAGAGAATACAATTTCCAAAACCAATTTTCAAACCAAAATCATCAGATTAGGGGAATACCTTGACCCCCATTTCAATTCCTATACCCATGCACCCAATTGGTTCAAATACCATCAATTCAAAGCATGAACAATTCATAAAAATCATGGGAAAATAATTCAACAATCAACCATTCAAAAACCCTCAGCTCATATCAAAACCCATATTTAAATCTATATGAACAACCATTTAAACGCATGCTTTAAGTAAAATAAGTTTAATGGAAAAGATACATGCCTAAAAATATCATAATTATTATGGAAAGAAATCACCACATATTTAATCAACCTTGATAAACCCTAGCTTATTCTTAACTTAAGGATTTGAGAGAGTTTAAGAGTGTGTGTGATTATGTTTTAGATGATAATGAAGTCCCAAAAATGGTTTTAAGGTCATGGGTCACAATTGGAGAAAAGAGAAATGTCCAAAGTACCCTTACTAAAACACTAAAAATATGTGGCCTAGTCATTATGGGTCTTCTTACAACTCATAACGACTGACTACGAGTCGTCCTCTATACTCGTAAACTGGGCAGTGTCCCAAGGCATTCCCACTATTGACTGTACAAGTTATACCATATGACTCATAGTCCTACATCATGACTCATAAGGTCTAGTCGTAGTCATAAGAGAAATAAGGGACCACTACATCGGTGAGACTACGAGTCATACATTACGATTCCTAATGTCTCACCATGACTCATATGGTCTTAATCGTAGCCAGGATAGAAACTTTGGTACCTAAGCTGGTCACCCTACGATTGGGGCACTACGACTCGTATAGAGTATTCATGGCTCATTAGGTGAGTCATAGCTTGGGTAGTAAGCTCAAATCTCAAAATTTTCAAATACCAAAATTCTGGGGTGTTACATAACCTAAAGTAGAGTTTGAAAATTTTTAGTGTTTTTCTCTTTCAATGAAATTCTATAGAAAAATTGATAATTGATTTTATAAAATGATCAAATCACATAAAGATATAAGTCTTTAGTCTTTTTTCTTCTTGCGGGTCCAATTATTTATATATTTAATCTTAAATGGAATATAACAATACAGGTATTCATATATAAAATATAGTATATATTTAGATAGACCTGAATGATCTCTTCTCAAAATGAGAATGTATATAAAGAAAATTTTACAAAGCACAACATTATATCCCTGAATTATGACATGAAACAAGAATTTTAATAATTCATATCTTAGTTTCAATCTGAATACATATTATCTCACTCGGGAAGGGTTTTATCTCAAGTACAACCTTACTTGTAATTGCTCAAAATATGAAAAAAAAAATTAAAAAATCTAATTAAAGTGCAGAATTAATGGAGGAAGTCATGCTTTAATGCCAAAGGAAATTTAATTATTTAAGAATTCTTTTTATTTCTAAGACTCTAATCCTAGACCACAAAAAGCTGAATCTCTCTCCCTTTTGAACTATAAAAATCATGTTTTTGTATTTGTTAATTTCAAAATTATTTAATTTTTTATTTTAAAGATATAAAGCATCTGATTTACTATTTAGATTTGCTAAATGCTGATATAGTTGTGTATCTGATATGAAGCTACATGAATTTATACACAGGTACATAAAAAATCCATAGATATAAGATAGTTGATACGGAATCAAACTATAAAGATAAAAATAAGCCTAAAGAAAGAGATGAAAATCGAGAACGCTAACTAAAGAGGCAAGACAATACACAGATTCAAGAGAACAAGTAAGAACACAATCTAAGTGCAAAAATGTAAAGATAGATATCTTGACATAAAAACATACAAACCAAGAGAACCAAGGGATGTATCAAATCCCAAGACCCAAATGACCTATATAAGTAACACAAAGATCTTACGTTGACACAAAAGGAACTCAAGCTTCCCCAAGTACAAACGTTTCTAATCCAATTATCAACACTAGTGAAATCCACACTAGGTGCTAACCATAGGTACAATTATGGCTTTTCCAAGCACTACACTACAAACACTCTCTCTCAAGAGAATTGTCTTTCAATGACATTCAATAACTAATGAATATAGAAGCCTAAAATTCTAGTTATAGCTTATTAAATAAAATACCAAAATAGCCTTAATGAAAAAGGGCTCCTATAGAGTGTAAGAAAAGGCACAAAATGACCACCTTACCCTTAATGAGAGGGACGGTCATGGAGTGTCTTAAGACTCCTCTTCACACTTCAATATATGCAATCCCTTGTATTATTTTGGCCCTCAAAATTATTTTTCAACACTTTAGTCTCTTGGGTGCTTCATTAAGATAAGCTTCCCAAGCAACCTTCCACACGCGGCATTGCTTCATTGAGTGCCCAAAATGGTTTCACCATCCATGCTCTTGAGCCTTCAATATGGTCAAAGCCGAATTCTTCAAGTGTTGGCCTCTAATGATGGAATCAAAAGCTAAGATGGCCATTTAACTCGTATCATCCTTCCCTTTTTGAAAAGAATTCGACCTCAAATCCAAACCTTACAGAATAGTAGGAGACACAAGCAAATACACTTTCCTCATGGCATGAGGGTTAGGGTTAGCACAATTAATCATAGCATTATCCAAGGGTGCACACATCACATATAACCAAGCATCTTATTTTTGGTATATTAAAAACACATTAAAAAAGGCATAAAGGATTTGGTTAGTGCAACCATCAAGAGGCAAGGAAACTACAAAGGGCCACAAAATCCATATAGCATTATCACTACAAGAGGACCAATCAACACGTCCTACCTCTACATAAAACAAATCCAAGACTAGAATGGATATCATTATAAGAAAAGAGGCAGTACAAGAAGGAATCAAATGTAAAGGTGACATCCAAGGTTCTACCATCTATGAGAGTTCCATTTGGCTCAAAACATCTAGCACGTGATTGTAACACCTCAGAAAATGGGTCCCGAAGCGTCACACGGTGCTTGAGGCTACGAGTAGCCCCAAGCTAACTCTTTGAGCCATTTTCATTCAGTTCAGCACAAATCAATGGGGTTTCCATAAATAACCCTCAAATATCTATAGATTAATCATCATCCAAGAATAAAAGAATTTCAAAAAGATAATAAAATACTACTTATTAGTCAACTCCCAACATCTATACTAGTCTGACAAGCCTCTAAGAAAATCAATAAAACCAGCGAGCCATTGAGACATGCCCCAACTGACTCATACTCAGTTATCAAATGTAAACAATTTCGTGAAACCAACATCAGACATCCCGTCCTCAAAACATGAGGACTCACCACAACAGAGGATGTAGAATAGCGTGCCTGAAGACTTATAAGAAATATGGGGGTGTACGTAGTTGTATAAATATCATCATCATAAAGATTTATAAGAAATATGCAGGATTTATGAAAGACTCACATAGCTCGAAGAAAATCATCATAATCATGAGAGAATGAAATAAGTACAATAACACATGTGAGTCATTATATAATTTGTCAATCACTTTCAGTTCATCAAGAATATCAATTCTCATAATGTAAATATCATTTAAATCTTTCGAAAGAATAACCTTCATAATTCCATTTTCAAATCACTTCACCATTCACCATAGACACAAGGAAACACACACACA
>NW_025883312.1:72523-74660 GCF_002878395.1 Capsicum annuum
GTATAATTTGTCAATCACTTTCAGTTCATCAAGAATATCAATTCTCATAATGTAAATATCATTTAAATCTTTCGAAAGAATAACCTTCATAATTCCATTTTCAAATCACTTCACCATTCACCATAGACACAAGGAAACACACACACACTGGGAGATCCTATAACCGACATAAACCATGTGAGCTACATAGAGTCTAACGTAAAACCCACGTTGGGGAGAGCCATCCTATCCTTGCCATCGGAGTAGGACTATTGATATCAAATCCATACAAACTAGTGATCACTATATAAATCAGCCTCAGGCTCACTCCTATGGGGGCACGTAGTTCTAGGAAAGTAAGGTCGCTTTATACCTCCCACTCGATGCTAAAGATTTCTCCCGGACTTAGCTCAGATCACTTCAAAGACAATTCACAACAAAATAATTTCAGTAATATATAAATATACATCGGGAGCCATCATGCTTTCCATCTATCAAAATCAACCACGTTGTGGATTTCTTTCACACTCGAGCTCAAAACAACTCCCTTAAGACCAAAAGGTCAAATCATTCAAAATATCTCAAATATTCAACATCAACGTGCTTATAACACATACTTTCTCAAAAAAAACACAATTTTTAATGGGGCTTCATGACCCAAATATCAAAATCATGATAAATATCATTCAAGATTCATGCTTTATATCTCCACATATGTAAATTCATCTTTCAAAATCATAAACATCAAGATTTCATAATAATCATCATAAGATATGGGTTCATGCTTCAAATTCGTAAAATCAAATAAAAATCATGCCTTTGTAAAGAAAATTACTTTTGGGCACAAGAACGAAAGAGAGTTCTTGTTGAAAAACCCCACATACCTTAAATGATAAACTTTAGATCGATACTTATTTTTGAGATGTTAATCGTTCCTTTGAATGATGGTTCTTGGAGTTCTTGAACTAGAAACTTGGAATCTTGAATAAATTTACAGAATTAATGGTGAACTTTGGAGGTTCTTAAAGTTGGATGTAGGAGCTTAGGGTTTTCTTTTTGAGGGAATTTGATGAAATATAATATATAACGCTTCTAATAGGCTTTAATATAGGGTTTAGATGGATTTTGGGTGAGGGGGAATAACCAAAACACCGCTAAAATTAAAAAAATCTCGAATCTGTCCTTTGATGGACTGTTTTGATAGTTTGAAGTAGATCAACCATAACGTTTTACTCCGATGGATGAAACCAATTTCATTAGAAAGAGGACTCTCATATCTTTCCGTTGATATATAGTATCTCACCCAAATCATTGTGTACAAGGAGTTATGATCGTTTGAAGTTGACCCAAAAATTTGCTTTTGATAGGCTGAAATAGATCGACCATAACTTTTTGCTCCGATAGACAAACTGGATGAAACCAATTTCATTGGAAAGAGGACTCACAGAGCTTTCTGTTGATATATAGTAGATCATACAGATCATTATGTAAAAGAAGTTATGATCATTTAAAGTTGGAGCAAAAATACGCCAGGCCTCAGTACTTTTTCCTGCACTTTTTACTGTTCACTACTATTCACAGTTCGATCGAAATGTTCATAACTTGTCGCTCGGGTGTCCGTTTTGTATGATCCATATATCATTGGAAAGCTTATTCGATACTCTACGAAATGGTGGGTCATAATCTAAGATATTCCACATGGAAAATTTATAATTCATTCTAGAAGATAGAACCCAACACGTTTACGCATAAAATTTCAACGAAAAATTTTCTGGGGTATTACATCATCCCCCCCTGGAAACATTCATCCTCGAATGATGCTAGACATGCCAAGATTAGATAGGGAATAGAACATACAGCTGAAACCATTCGTTAGACTCATCACCACAGCGTTTCTCACTCCTAATGCAACATAGAATGCATAAATTCAGGAAACTACAGCTGAACACATAATAAGTGACAACTGAACTGCTGCAACTTTTATCAAAAGTGCATGATTTAGGAAAGAACGGTACCTTCAGCTTGATCGGAGTTCGCGGAAAATAGGTGCGGGTACTTGGATGGCATATCCACCTCAGCATCCCAAGTTGCACCTTCAACAGATTGGTTTCGCCACAACACCTTGACCAAGGGAACTTCTTTGTTCCTTAGTCTTCGG
>NW_025883313.1:0-6971 GCF_002878395.1 Capsicum annuum
GATGTTGAACACGTCATAAGTGTTATGTGAGTTTTTGTTAGTTCATTTTCATTTTTAATGGACTAAATATTGATATTTTTTTTGTCTTTTATTGTGATCAATTAAAGCAAAATTAGATTAATATTGTTATTTAACTAGTTATATTATTATTTATTAACAGTTTCGTTTGTTTTTCAACTTCTCTACTTGATTTGAATTTGGTATCAAAAGTTATTTAATTTTGCAAATTATTAGTTTTTTTTTTTTTTGTAAATTTAAGACTTGATTAACAAGTAGTAACTTCATGTAATTTTATGTTGTAAATATTTATGTAATTAACAATTTAAAGTTTAAATTAAAATTATGAAAATAAATATATTTTTAAAAGCGGATTGGTCCGTGGAGGTCCGCAGCCCACACTTTGATGGATTGGGCTTGCTATTTTCTGACCCGTCATGTTGATGGGCCATCTTGGCCTGACCCGTCGAATTCCAAAGCCCGTGTGCACTAGCTCAAATGGGTTGGGCCAGCCCGTATTGATAGCCCTAAGTACAATACAAATATTATTCAAAAAGTAATCTTCTATTTTATTCCAATCGTTTATCTTTACTTATTTATTTTTTATTTTGAAATGTCCAACAATACTTATCCCTATATTCCCTTTTTGGCTGTTATTTATTGTTTAGCCTTGCTTCAAAAAATATACTCCCTCTTTAAAAAGAATACTACAACAACAACAACAAATTCAGTATATTTCCACATAGTTGGGGTCTGGGAGGGTAAAATGTACGCAGTCCATATCACTACCTCCGAAGCAGTAGAGAGACTGTTTCTGATAGACCTCCGGCTCAAGACCTCTTTAAAAAAGAATGATCTATTTAAATTTTACACGGAATTTAAGAAAATTTAAAAAGAAATTGAATCTTGTAGTCCTAAATTAAAGTTATGTCACATGCACGAAAATAACTTTTAATCTTGGAAAAAGTCATCATTTCCACCTTAAACTATTCCTGAAAAATCGAAGACACAACTAAACTATTGAAGTGACTAAATACACACCCATACTATTTAAAAGTGAATTTATTTACCCCTCGTAACTGACCTGGCAAAGAAAGTGATATCCACATTCCTACACGCGCGTGAAAAGCCAAAAAAATATTAAAAACTTACTAAAACGTCCACACATCATCATTCAATTGGATTTTAACAACTAATTATATTCAATTACTTTTCCTTTTAATATTTATATAGTTTTTATTTTCTTTCTTTACTTTTTTTTTTTTTAATGTATTTTCCTCTTTTTTTTTTTTTCTCTTCATCTTTGTCTTCTTTCATATTTTCTCCTCTCTTTCTCAACTTAATCTTTAATTCCTTAGCTCAATTTTTCTTTAACCTCCATGAATTCATCGTTGAGTTTATATATATACTTATCCTTTTAACTTTTTTTTTCTTCTTTTTTTTTCGACATTTTGTTGTAGATAGTTGTAAATCAAATTGAATTGGCTTGTTTGAATTTTACAAATTTGAGTTGTGGGTATCTTGAATTTCACGAGTTGAATTTTGAATTTCTTGTATTTTACTGAATTGCGTAGTGAGTTTCTCAAATTTTGTGAATTGAGTTATGGATTTATCGAATTTTACAGAGTTGAATTGGGGGTTTCTTGCATTTATGATTTGCTCGAGCAAATCATAAATCCAATTCGAGAAAATCCTATTGTGTTTATGATGGTGGGTTTATGATTTGCTCGAATTTGGGGATTATGATTTGTTTTTGTTTTTTTATGAATTGGGTTATGATTTGCTCGAATTTTATCGAATTGGATTTGGGTTTCTTGAATTTTATAAAATAGCGAAAGATTGTAAAACAATGAAAAAATTAAAGTTGTTTTGCTTGTTTGATTCGAGTTGCTTTGATCCGATCAAATTCGTTTTTATCAATAAATGGATTTTGCCCAAATTTAAACTAAAAAACAAAGATTGAAGTTGGTAATTGAAGAAGCAGCGGTAGGCTAGCTAGGGCTAGTGCAGATACTTAAAAAATTGATGGAGCTGACTTCCATTTTCAGTGGTGACTTCAATCGGATTTCTTTTAGATTTTTGAGCTAATTGTTTTACTGTTATTTTCTTTCTCTTTTTTTCTTTCTCGTTTCTCAAATTCTTGATAACCAAGATAATCATATTTTTCCGGCAATATGGCTTCCCCAAAAAACAAACATGTATCTCAGTATATGGGATAATTTTTATCTAGAAAAAGAAAAGAGATTAATCTTAAAAAAAGAAAAAAGTAAAAAAAAAATGTTATTGACACGTGTCAACGCGTGTACACATATTTAAGACAAAATCTGTTTATGACATTTGAAGGAGTAAATGATTTCACTTTAAAATAGTATAGGTGTGTATTAGGTCACTTCAATAGTTTAGATGTGTCTTCGACTTTTCGAGTATAGTTTGGGGTGAAAATGATGACTTTTCTCATGTCATGTGTAAGGTTGAAATTAAAGTGTTGCCAAAAAATGAAAGAGGTCATTCCTTTTCAACAAACTAAAAAAGAAAATAGATTGTTCTTTTTAAAACGAAGTAAGTACCACCACTTCTCGTCATATTCTTCTCGCTTTGTTTGCGCGTATGTTCTGTCCTTTCTTCTTAATATCCACCATCCAGGTTAGTAAAATAGATTTTTATCTCGTAATTTCGCATGACATTTAAATCATATAACTCTATCCTCTAATTCTTATATATAGGACTATTAATTGAAGTTTGAAATACGAAATTCAAACTTTATAAAATCACAATTTTATGAACATATGCATCATTTTGATCATCAAAACGTAAAAAATAAAATAAATTAATTTGATATCTTCCCGCTTTTTAAGTTATGGCTAAACATAAATAATTTGCGAACACTGGCTAGAATTTAAATAGTAGTCCTAAGTGGCTACCTGGTGCCACTTCCTCTCTACAAATGCAAGTCCATCCCAAGAAAATTTTCCCAAAAGTGTTACCTTGGCTGTAACAACTTATTCATAGATAGGTTTAGATTTCATATGAAAAATATCATTTGGCAAATGAAATAATAACTTTCGTATACAAAATTTCCAACTCTTTTTTCAAACACATTACGTATGACAACGAGCATGTTGAATATATTCTTCAAGAATAGTACATTTTTCTGGAAGAATTCAATACGACTGCGACATTATTTTCGGTGAGTCTGTGTTGCTTTGATAAATTTCAATGTCAATGATTATAAGAAGCAAAATTTCATTGCAAGACTCTTTTTGGAGTAGTGCTCATGTTATCATCCTTATAACTATTGGAAAACAAATCTTTGCATAGCTCACCATAGAATGTGCACACCAAGTCAATAAATACAGGACTTTTTAAATTCTTCCAACAGTGTAGTAATTCTTCTACATCCATTAAATCCCTTATTTTTCCTTCTTCAACAATCATTTCTGCTAGATAATTCTCGAAGCTTCTACATGCATCTTCAACATCATCTTGAAATATTACTACTTCTTTTTTAGTAGCTCCACTTAATCTTGCATAAGCTGGAGTTATTGGTGATGGAACTGGTGCTTTAATATGGCCTGCGTCACAAAATATCGACACATTTAGTAATAATTTAAGAAAAATGCATTAGCTTTTATTGTTTTTCCAAAAAATATTTCTGCGTGCATGAAGCATTTTGTGTTCACGCTGGATTCAGAGCTACGAAATTAATTACAAGGGCTCCACTTTTAGGGGGTGTGATGTAGATAGCTTATCATAATGCAAGCATTAGTGCCTGATTTCAGACTCAGAACACGTGACCTATAGATCATAGGGAGACAACTTTACTGTTGCTCTGAGACCTCCCTTGTAATGGCAAGTTAGGTCATGCATGTTTTGGTCAAAATGATCATGACCGTTATTAATTTGACTCATTTTGACCTGCTCAATTACTACGTACCCCCTACGCCCCGCCACCTTTAATTACCTGCATCGGAGAAACTTTTGAGCTCCATGACTTGGTCCTTCTCTCTTGATTGTCTCCTTATCGAACGAAACACCGAAAGAACTTGTGAAGCTTGCTTTTTACGGGTGATTGTATTGCTTTCACATCTTATTGAAGGACGAAAAATTCGAAGCCTTCTTATAAAGAGGGGCTTTCTTAGTCTTAATTTGAACTTGAACAACTTTACTATTTTCTTGCATGGATTGAATTTGAAGCAACATGAAGTGCTCATTTTCATTTTTGTTTTTGTACTTTAAAGGGTTGAGAAAAGAGTGTAGATAGATGAATCATAAAAAGTGAATGATGATTTATTATTGGGATGTTTTTGCTTTCAATTTTGTATTGACAAGAGAGTTGTGGGTGATATATAAGATTAAATTTGTTGAGTTGGGTGTATTAGGATGAAGAATAGAAAAATAAGTTGTGGGTTGCACGTTTTTTGATTTAGAAGAAGAAATTAAAGGTGGTACACCATGAAAGAAATGTCACCAACTCTTGCTAGCTAGTTGCTAATACTAATATACTACATAGATTTGATCTACATTTTAGTTTGTTAAAAGACGTGATGGCTATTAAGATATGAAAGATCAAAGATAAACAGTTAAAGATGATATATACCACTAAAGAGTGTGGCGGGATGAATGAGCTAGATCCTTCGGTCATAATTTGATGTATCAAGTTTGTGAAAAGTGTGAATGAAAAATGGAGGAAAAATAGTGGAGGAAAGAGAGAAACTAAAATGGAAAGTGTACTCTTGTAAGAAAAGTTTACTAATTCTCCCACATTGATGGGAGAAGGTAACTTTGAAGTGTTTATAATAAGAAGCACTTACTCCACATGGATAGTGAGGCGAGATTAAGGAGGTGCCTCATGCCATCATCGGTGCTCGGCTTCGGATCGATGAGATCTATTTGTTTTGAAATGCATGAACGTAACATAATGTGAATCTGAATTAATCGAATTGGTATGAATTTCGGAGTCAAGATACCAAATGATTTTACAAAAAAAATGACCGAAATGATTTCAACAATCATTATTCTATCTGCCGTAAAAAATATAATTGTATGGTAAAATAATATAGGTGCGTATTAAATAGTGAAATCGTTTAGCTGCGCGTAAATATTCAATTACAAGCTTTAAAAAAAAAAACATTTCCTTATTGATCTTTCAACTTCAATAATAGGTTGAACTTTATTTCCCTGCCCACATATAATCTTTGTCGAATAACATAATAATATATCTTCAATCTCACACCTTTCTATTTTTTTTAAATAGTTATATACAGTTTAAACTCATGTGAGCCAGAAGTCGCTCTTCCAATCCAAGAGTTCACACTATTGGGCCTAAAATATTTTTCCTAAACACATGTTTTAATTACGATAGTCCATGTAATCCTGGAACTATTAGCCCAAACCATCCATATTCTCTGTAATGAGGATAGCTAGGAAGCCATAAAACTTTGGGAAAATGATACTGTGTAGCTCTTTTTAAAATAAATAGGTTAAGTTTAACATTTTTTTAAAAAGTGATCAGTTGGATACACTATTTTTATTTTATAGTCATTTTTTAATTTGGGTTATTTTGACCCATGTAGTTCAGATACAGTTCATATACAATATTGATATGATTTTCAATTTGGATCATTCGGCCCTTTTAAAAAAATATCAGATTTTTTTTATAAATTTTTTAACTGAAAAAATCAATCGAACATATATAATAGGCGGATATTACTTTAAAATAATACAAAATAAAACCTTGAAACTGCTAGAGTCGTCGAGCATAATCTTAGTACACATTTACAAGATGACTTGTGATAATACGCCAACACTGCTTGAGTGCTTGTACAAAATCTCGTGTACGCTATCATTGACATATTTCGATATAAGTGACACGAGAACAAATAGACACAACAAGTAGAGACGAGACCAGGATTTGAAGTTTTTTGGGTTTTAAGTAAAAAAGCATAAAAAGTGAAGGAAAAAAAATATATATATGGCTATTGGGGTTCGAACCCACGTGTGTGGGCCAAAGAAGAATAAATATAGCTTCTACATAAAAATTATTGAGTTCGCCCGAACCCTCATAAGGTACTACTGTACCTCTGTCCCTGACAACGAGGTTCCATTAATTATGTATAACTTTCAAAATTATTGTGTGCGACATGTTTTGACAACTTCCATTGTTCTACTTTTAGTAATTGGTTAGGATTTAAACAGAATTTATGATACATCAACATATGAAGGTTGAGAATTTATTATACAACATATGAATCAAGCATGCTTTAATTCTTTCTAGTATTGTATTTATCATATATTGAAAACGAAACACCGAAAGGAACATATCTTTTTTTTTTTTTGGCAATAAAAGTCTTGTTTATATTAAATATACTATGCATCATAACAAAAGTTTGGGTACTAGAATCAAATCTATTATTACTATTACAAGCTCTAAAAACATCAAATCATCAATAACAAACTAAGGAGGAACTATCAAGTGAACCATGTCACTAACAAATCAAGATTTATGTGAGATGACATGAGATACAAGTAATTTGGAGACTTCAATTACATGTAATATATGTCTCCAAGCTAACGCATGCTAGCAAAGTGTGGACTATATATTATATCTTTTATTAATAAGAAAATGTGAAAACAATTGCCATAATTCCTGGGGGACTTAGGTGTTTGTAGACCACAAACTTTCCATGGACATATGGGCATGTGTCGTTACTAATGATATATCATCATTTTGTCACTTCAAATCTTTTATCTATGAAGGGGCCAAGCCAGAGGCCTTCATAAGGTACTCATTTCCTATAAACAAATTAATAGACAACTGATAATTCCTCATATGGCAGAAAAAGCAAAAAGGAACAAGATAATTTTCAGAAAAAGAGGACACAGATTCTTCATTAATCCCAAATAAACTTCTAAAAGATAACGTGACAGTGTGTTATTCTTTTAAAGCATTGGGTTTTCTTTCTCCGTCATGCCCC
>NW_025883314.1:0-4337 GCF_002878395.1 Capsicum annuum
GCCGTTTCACCCATTTGTCCACCCAAATGGCCATGAAAAATTAAACAAACCATATTGGGAAAATACCCAATCTCCCTGGCATGCCTCAAGTGATTTTTGGCCTACAGCATGCCCAAACCCCGGGCCCACCCCCAAAATTATAGGATATAACATACCGATTAGGTCCAAAAAAGCCCCGTTCGCGCCGTTTCACCCGTTTGTCCTACCAATTGGCCACAACAAATTAAAAGGACAACACTGGGACGATCCCCAACCACCCCGGCATGACTTGATCGATTTTCAGCCTACAGCACGCTCGGACCCCTGGCCCACCCCCAAAATCGTTGGCTATAGCATACTGATTTAGCCTAAAAATGCCCCGTTCGCGCAGTTTTGCCTGTTTGTCCACCAAAATGGCCACGAAAAATTAAACGGACCACACTGGGATGATCCCCAACCTCCCTGGCAAGGCTCGATTGATTTTTGGCCCACAGCACACCTAAACCCCGGGCCCACACCTAAAATCGTGGGCTATAACACACCTATTTGGCCAGAAAATGCCCCGTTTGTGTAGTTTCGCCCGTTTGTCCACCCAAATGGCCACAAAAAATTAAATAGACCACAATGGGATAATCCCTAACCTCCCTGGAACACGCCGATTGATTTTTGGCCCATAGGATGCTTGGACCCCGGGACAAACCCCAAAACCATGGCCTATAGCGTACTGATTTGGCCCAAAAATACCTCATTCACGCCATTTCGCCCGTTTGTCCACCCAAATATACACGAAAAATTAAACGGATTACACTGGGATAATCCCTAAGCTCCTTGGCATACCCTAGTCAATTTTTAGCCCACAGCACACTCGGACCCGAGCTCACCCCCAAAACTGTGGATTATAGCACACCGATTTAGCCCAAAAATGCCCCGTTTGCACCATTTTGCCCGTTTGTCCACCAAAATGGCCACAAAAAATTAAGCGGACTATACTGGGACAATTTCCAACCTCCCTGGCATGCCCTGGTCAATATTTTGCCTACACCACATCCGGACCCCGCGCCCACCCCTAAAATCGTGGGCTATAACACACCAATTTTGCCCAAAAACTTCCCATTCCCATCGTTTCGCCCGTTTTTCCACTCAAAAGGCCATGAAAAATTAAATGGACCACACTGGGACCATCCCCAACCTCCCTGGCAGGCCTCGGTTAATTTACGGCCCACAGTATGTTTAAAATTTAGGCCCACCCCCAAAATTCTGGTCTATAGAACATCTATTTAGCACAAAAATGCCTCGTTCGCGCTGTTTTACCCGTTTCTCTACCCAAATGGTCACAAAAAATTAAATGGACCACACTTAGATGATCCCCAACATCTTTGGCATACCCCAGTCGATTTTCGGCCCACAGCATGCCCAGACCCCGGGCCTACCCCCCAAACCATGGGCTATAGCATACCAATTTACCACGAAAATGCCCTATTCGTGCCGTTTCGCCAGTTTGTCCATACAAATGGCCGCAAAAATTTAAACGGACCACACTGGCATGATCCCCAACCACGCTGGAATGCTCCAGATGATTTTTGGCTATAGCAAGCCTGGACCCCGAGCCCACCCCCAAAACCGTGGGCTATAGCACACTGATTTGGCTCGAAAATGCCCTATTTACGTTGTTGTGCCCGTTTGTCCACCAAAATAACCGCAAAAAATTAAACGGATCATACTTGGATGATCCCCAACCTCCATGGCATGCCTCGATCAATTTTTAACCCACAACGCGCGCGGACCTCGGGCCCACCCCAAAACCGTGGGCTATAGCACACCGATTTGGTTAAAAAATGACCCGTTCACATCGTTTCGTTCATTTGTCCACCCAAATGGCGACAAAAATTTAAACGGACCATACTGGGATGATCCCCAACCTCCCTAGCATGCTTCGGTGAATTTTTGGCCCATATCACGCTCGGACCTTGGGCCCACCCCCGTAATCATGATCTATAGCACACTAATTTGGCTCAAAAATGCCCCATTAATGCGATTCGCCCATTTGTCCACAAGAAATTAAACGGACCATACTAGGATGAACCCCAGCCTCCCTGACATGCCTCAATCAATTTTTCGCCCACAATATGCTCGGACCCTAGGCCTACCCCTAAAACCGTGGGCTATAGCACACCGATTTGGCTTAAAAATGCCCCACTTGTGCTATTTTGCTCATTTGTCCAGCCAAATGGCCACAAAAATTTAAATGGACCACACTGAGATGATCCCCAACCACCGGAGCATACCCTGATCAATTTTTTGCTCATATCACGCCTGGACCCTGGGCCCACCCGCAAAACCGCAGGCTATAGCACACCAATTTTGCCCGAAAATGCCTCATTTGCTCCGTTTTGATCGTTTGTCCACCCAAAGCCACAAAAAATTAAACGAAACATACTTGGAAGATCCCTAACTTCCCTGGCATGCTCTGGTCAATTTTTGAATTACAGAACGCCCGGACCCCGAACCCACCCCCAAAATCATAGCCTATAGCACATAAATTTAGCCCGAAAATGCCACGTTCACGCCATTTCGCCTGTTTGTCCACCCAAATGGCTATGAAAAATTAAATATACACACTGATACCAACCTCCCTCGCATACGCCGATCAATTTTTGGCCCACAGCACGCCCGAACCCTTGGCCCACCCCCAAAACTGTAGGTCATATCACATCATTTTGGCCCGAAAATGCCTTATTCGCGCAGTTTCACCCGTTTTTCCACCCAAATGGCCATGAAAAATTAAACGGACCACTCTGGGATGATCCTCAACCCCCCTGGTACGCCCCGGTGTATTTTCGACTAGCAGAAAGTCAGAACCCCGAGCCACTCTCAAAACTGTGGGCAATAGCACACCGATTTGGCTCAAAAATTTCCTATTCGCGCTATTTCACTCGTTTGCCTACTCAAAGGGCCACAAAAACTTAAACAGGCGATACTTGGATGATTCTCAACCTCCCTGTAATGCCTTGGTTGATTTTTGGCCCACAGCACGCCCGTATCTAAGGCCCACCCCCTAAGTCATGGGCTATACCTCACTGATTTGAACAGAAAATGCATCATTCGTGCCCTTTCGCCCATTTGTCAACCCAAATGGCTGCGAAAATTAAACGGACCATACTAGGATGATCCCAACCTCCCTGGCATACCCCGATCGATTTTTATCCAACACAAAGCCTGGACCCTAGGCCCACGCCTAAAACCGTGTGCTATAGCACATCGATTTGGCCCAAAAATTCCCCTATCGCATTGTTTCACCCGTTTGTCCACCCAAATGGCCATGAAAAATTGAAAGGAAAATTTTAGGACAATCCCTAACCTCCCTGGCATGCCCTGATCAATTTTCTGCTAGTAGCAAACCCAGACACCAGGCCCACCCCCAAAACTGTGGGCTATAGCACACCGATTTAGCCTGAAAATGCCTCATTTGCATCGTTTTGCCTGTTTGTCTACCCAAATTTCCACAAAAAATTAAACTGTCCATACTGGGATGATCCCCAACCTCCCTGGCATGCCCCGATAAATTTTTGTCCCACAACATGCCCAGACCCTGGGCCCACCCCAAAACCGTGGGCTAAGCACATCGATTTGGCCCGAAAATGCCCCGTTCGCGCTGTTTCGCCCGTTTGTCCACCAAAATGGCCGCAAAATATTAAACAGAGCATACTAGGATGATCCCCAACCTCCATGGCATGCCTCGATCAATTTTTGGTCCATAGCGCCCACAGACCTCGGGCCCACCTCCAAAACTGTGGGCTATAGCACACCGATTTGGTTCAAAAATGCCCCATTCGCGCCTGTTTGTCCACCAAAATTTCAACAAAAAATTAAACAAACAATACTGGGTTAATCTCCAACCTTCCTACTATACCCCGGTGAATTTTTGGCCCATATCACTCCCGGGCCCACCCCCATAACCATGATCTATATTACATGATTTGGCTCGAAAATGTCCACAAAAATAACCACAAAAAATTAAACGAACCATACTACGATGATACCCAACCTCCCTAACATGCCTCGATCAATTTTCGTCCTATAGCATGCTCGGACCCCAGGCCCACCCCTAAAACCGTGGGCTATAGCACACTGATTTGGCTAAATAATGCCTCCCTCACACTGTTTCACCCGTTTGTCCACCCAAATGGCCTCAAAAAATTAAACGGACTATACTGGGAAGATTCCCAACCTTTCTGGCATGCCCCGATCAATTTTTGGCTTACAGCACGCCCAGACCCTGGGCCCACCCCAAAACCGTGGGCTATAGCACACCGATTTGGCCAAAAAATCCCCCGTTCGCATCGTTTTGCCTATTTGTC
>NW_025883315.1:0-2048 GCF_002878395.1 Capsicum annuum
TATATTAAATTAAGCTAATAGTTATCTTTACTTAATAAGTTACTACATTAAATTAAATTAAGCTAACAGTTATGTTTACTTATTAATTTTATTTTTACTTCATACGTTAACATACAGTATTATGTTATGTAACTTAAACTAAACAATATAATTATGTAACTTAAACTTAGTTAAGTAACAAATAATATTATATTATGTAACTTAAACTAAATAGTTATGTAACTTAAACTAAATAGTTATGTAACTTAAACTAAAGATTATTAAGCCATCACCACATCATCATACTAAACTAAAAAATAGTTATATAACTCAAACTAAAAAATAGTTATATAACTTAAACTAAACAGTTATGTAACAAACAATTAACGAACTTTATAATTATTTTATGTTACTTGAATAGAGCTATGTAACCTGAAAGAAAATGTAAGTATGTTACAATTAATACAGAACGTGAGAGTTAAAAATATAACTTTATAGATTCAAGTTGATAGAATCTGTTACATACCTATGTTAACTGTTGACTAATAATATTGTGCGTGTAGGTTAATTTTTATAGTAGTTAGATATACTAATTAGATAATTGTTAATATATGTTAATTAGCTCTAATGATAGAAGCAATTTATGAGGGCAGTAGGCATGTTATTGGATTTTATGATTTAAATGTTCGACTCATACATAACACATTCAGTGAAAAAAAAAAAAACTGACATGGACTTTACTTTTAATATTTTTTTATTTTAATTTATATGATTTTTTTTTGAGTCAGTTTAAAAAAGAATGACACATTTTTATGATTAGTAATAGTTTAACTTTAAAATATTTATTTTACCTTTAATGAAATGATTTATAGCTACACAAACATCTTAAACTAATTTTAGACTGCAAATGTTATGCACAAAACAAAATATCAAAATATTTATAATAATATCATTAATGTCATGCACACAAAGTAAATTTTAAATACGAATATCTAATTGAAAGAAAAAATTTATATTAAAATAATGAACATCAGTTATTTTATAACTTCACGAGGAAAATGTTACTAATATTTATTTTTTTTATATTCATACTGAAGAGTTGCAGTGGTTACTCTCCAACTCAGGGACCAGTTTCCAGATGAACTCACACAACAAGAACTAGGAGAAATATAAACTAAGAAGTGCAAGAATAAAGTAAATAGCAGACACAAGATTTTTACGTGAAAACTCCTTGCTCAAGGGAGAAAAACAACAACTTGCCTCTAGGATTTCTAAACTCCACTATATCCAAGCAACTTCTTGAATACAGACTCCAAGGATTAACCTCCTAGTCCTTTGTCTCCTAGCAATAACTCTATTACAAAGAAACACAAGCAGTAACTCTACTAATTCAAGCTCCAACTGACTCTAATTGAACACACCAAGCTAACTCTAGCTTGAACAATCACCTAACTCTAGATGATTACAAAGAAATGGTTTGAACCTCAACACCTACAAACAATCCACTTCAAGAAAGAAGGCATTTCCCAACAAAATTTTTTGTTGCCATATATCGAATATTGTTGCCAAAAGTACTTTTGGCAACAATAAAAAAGTTGTTGCATATCGTTGCAATAAACGCAGATGCGAAAAGTTTTTGCAACAACAAAATATATTATTGCCAAAAATGACTTAACGCAACAAAAAATATTGATGCCTTACATTCACATAGTTGTGGCTTATAAAAGTTTTCGCAACAAAATTTAATGTTGCTACAAATTAACTTTTTTACCAACAATATTAGTTGTTGCAAAAACTAAGTTAGTAGTCTATCAGAAAGCTTTTTAGAAACAACAATTTTTATTGCAATAAATCATATTATTTGTACACCTATAGCAACATTTTTTGAGTAGCAGCTACATACAGAATACACATTTCTTTGAATAATTTAACAAAATATTGAAATTAAAATTTTTATGAATTTGCAAAGGTCAATACATATGATTGACGCATCAGATATTTTCTACTTCCAAAAAACTAATTACCTCTACACATCTCTTTACTTGTAACAAATATATACAAGGTCATAA
>NW_025883316.1:0-1482 GCF_002878395.1 Capsicum annuum
TCGTTCTGAATTTTTAAGATCTTAAAACTTTGTTGCACAATCAATTCACTTAACTATCAAGTTATTTGCATTCTACCGGAACTTCTCCAGTATTTATCATCATCGAGATAATATATAGGCTGGTACTGAAAAGACTAGGTTTTATATATCTAGTTGCCTGTGCCTGAATGATGTTGATTATGTTGGTATTAGGCTCAACTGACACAACACTGAAGCTTTGGAAAGGAACAGCATGTATACACACTTTTTTCTGGGCATACAGGTTTGGTGCATGCTTTATTCATATGAATGTGGCTCTCGGATATTTTGCAACATGAAAAATAAAGTAATTCTTTTCTCATTCATTCAAACGAGTAACACTCCAACTATATAAGCACCACTAATTAAAAGTATTTCCCTAAAACAATATTGAGAATACAACATTCAGTACATTAACAGACAGCTAGATAAAAACGTCAACTTAAAGCATAATTATCTCTCCTTTTTTTCTCAATTTATTGCCATGATAAAATGAAAATTGCACTTTCACACACTTGTATTCGCAGAATGTCCCTTCAACTATGACAATGCGGTAGAATTAATCAAATGTCCAGCTCAGTGTCCTGCATCATATTATAAAATATTTAATATATTATTAGCTAAAGATTATTGTGTACGAATTTCCAGATCTTGAAACAAGTACTTCCTTTGTCTCAAAATTATATGGCATGGTTGAAAATTTGAGATTCAAACTTCTAAATCTTTTACCGTGAATTCATAAAGCTTCAAATTTATTGAAATAAATACTGTATAAAAAAGTACTATGAATCACTCATTAACACCTTAAAATATTTAAAGGCGTCTAACGAAATTTCGATCAAGCAAAAAATTGATTAACTCTCGAAATTTATCAACTATGTCTAGTAACTTCAGACAGAGGAAGTAATATTTTAAAAGGAAAAAAAGTGTAAACCTTGATTTAGGATGAAGGACACTGGAAGTCTTTGGGTGGGTGCTTGCCACAGTCATCAACAAGAACTTGAAGGGCAATGGGAAGAATGATGTTTATGTTTAAGAGCTTGAGCCTAATAGTTGTGCAAAGACAAATGGCTGCATCCAAGTCCACAAGTCCGTGAAGAAGTGGACAACACGTCTGCTTTGCACTGCCACCGATCCCAATGTGGATCAGACCTCCTAAAACATCCACACAAGCACCTAATTTGAGAGCATTAATGGGACAAGTTGGTTGAGCAGGTGGTGATGGTACTATTGTTGGTGGTGGTGGTGGGCATGGTGTAGGGGGTGTGGGAACTGTTGGTGGAGTGACAATCGGAGGACTTGGCACATAGGATGGCGGTGTTACCACCGGAGGATTTGGCACAACAGGTGGAGAGACAATAGGTGGTGTTGGAGTGACTGGAGGTGACACTACAGGTGGTGTTGGTGGTTTTGGAGCGACTGGTGGATAAACAATAGGTGGTGTTGGTACTGGTGGTTTTGGAG
>NW_025883317.1:0-3747 GCF_002878395.1 Capsicum annuum
CCATCTTTTCAAAATATATTTCTCAGGAAGGTAAAAAAAATTCAAGTCAAAGAATAAAACTTTTAGTGCGTCAAAACATAACCAACCCATGGACTCAAACATATGACAACTACAAATAATTGAATTTTCAAGGGAATTAAACTGGACAACTTCAGTTTGTTCATGTTCACCCTTTAAAATTGTATATTTGGTAGTATTGTCATTAGTTTCAGCACTGAGTGTTCTTTTGGTTGCCCCTCGCAAAAATTCATGTTGGAATCTTGTGTAAATTCTTCTAGTGTACACACTAGCAGCATGTTTTAACATCCCACAATCTTCTATGGATATTTTAGGCATTCCTCGAGATTTATAATCCTCGGCTACTTCAATATCTCGCATTTCAGTTGTTCGTTGCTCATAGTGTCTTACAAACTCAGTTATACTCATTGCCTTGCATGTCATTTCTGTGAAGACCCTATTTGTGCTCTCACTTCTTTTAGTTGATTTGGTGTCTGCCGAGAAAATAAAACGGCTAAATGCAGGACACCACTTTTTTCTCAAATCATATAACTTTTGAAGCCAAGTATTACTCGCACAATCCCATTCACTTATCATTTTATACCATACTAAATCAAATTCTGATTCCGAATTGCACCTCCACAAGAGTGTATCAAAATAGTGTCGAAATTCCGACTTAAAGTAAAGCTGGGGTATATTTTCTTGAGCATTTCTATCAATATGCCATTCGCATAGTCGATGACACGTGTTAGGAAAGACCTCTTTAATTGTCAAGGCTATGGAAGGAGCTTGATCGGTAAAAATTGTCTTTGGTGCTTTTCCCTCCATTGCCTACAAAAATGCTTGAAATAACCAAACAAATGAACCACTGGTTTCATTGCATAAGAATGCCTAACCAAAAAAGGTATTTTTCCAGTGGTTGTTCACATAAAGAATGGAGCACAAATCATGTCATATCTATTTGTACGATAAGTAATGTCAAAAATCATCACATCCCTAAAACACTCGTGGTGCAATTTAGATATACTATCTCTCCAAAAAAAATTGCACAACCTAACATCTTCATCAACTCGAAAAGAATAGAAGAAGTTTGAATCCTCTGATTGCAAATGCATAAAATGATTTATCAAAGTTTGAGCATCTCCACTGCTATTCATATTTCTCTTATGTGCTTGAACAAAGTTATGAGCATCTTGTTCAATGAATCCTACCTTTTCAACTCCACCCGCTTCATTCTGAAGATATCGAACAACTTTTTTTGTACGAATACCGACATCAATCATAAAACCAAGAATATTTTTAGTAGCATTTGTAAGCCTACGACCAGAATGTATGAAATGTTTCAAATTATCTTCTATCATGGGATGACTATGCACATCATTGAATTCACAAACTTCCCATATTTCATTTGAAATTTTGAATTTTATACGAGCCATATAACCATATCTATATTCCAATCTTTGTCGCTTTCTTTCTTGAAAAGGAGAAAGTTTATCCGATTGTCCTTCATAAGAACAAAAAAATAAACATCTTGTTGTCTCTCCTTTTACATTATTAGTCTTTCCTCCCTTTCGAACACCAAAAACTCTTGTCACGACATATGAATTATATGCATTGTATAATTCCTCTTTCGAATTAAATTTCATGCCAATCTCAAAAACAAAGTTCCTGCTAGTGTTACAAATATTAGGCTCGTTAACGCTGAAATCTATAATAATAATTTTTAATTATAAGTATCAAAATTTAATAAATAGACAAACTATAGATAGTATTTATTTATTAGAGATCTCTATACTTAAATTACCTTCTTGGGCAGAGGAGTCTTTGCCTTTATCACCATGTGCATCTGTCATTTTTCTATTTCAAGCACAGTCTGCATAAGACAAAATTTACAAAAATTATTTTTTATGTTGACAGGATCAATTGACTATGAAGATCATTCAATGAATAATACACAAGATATGGACACAATGAAAAGGAAATATTGAGAAGTGAATGACATATGTTAACATTAGATATTTATATACGAAAATAAGTAATAGCATTACATATGTATATAAAATAAGCTGATTGTAAAAATATAAATAATAACGAGAGAAGGAAATGAAAGAATAAAGGTCATAGATGAATACATCAAAAATATTTTTTCTAAGTTTTGCTTGAGTGAGAATGCTGTGAGAGCAATGAGTGTAAAACTACTTCAAAATTTTTGTTTTAGTTGGTTTAGATGTAGTAGAAAGAAACTAATTAAGGAGGGAAAAAGGTATTCTCTTTCCCTCCATATTTACTGTACTATATATAATCTTAGTTTTTTCCTCCATTTTTATGTCATAGTTGTAAGCGGATGTCCATTAATTGACACTTGATGTGGTGGACCCCACATTAATTTTTTTAAAGCCAATAAAGTGTGAAAGGATGTGTCCAAAATACAAATAAAATAAATTTAAAATGTTAGTGGATGGTGGGGTCCATATGCATTCAATATTATCCTTTGAAAGAAGAAATTTCTTCAGAAACCAAACAAACACTTGAAATTTCACGCCTTATTCTTCTTTTTGCTTTTAACTCAAAAGTCTTGTTAAAATCAAAACAGACCCACGCCTTGTTCTTCCTTTTTCTTTTAACTCAAAAACCTTGTTAAAATTAAAATAGACCCACGTCTTGTTCTTTCTTTTTCTTTTAACTGAAAAGTCTTGTTAAAATCAAAACAGACTCACGCCTTATTCTTCCTTTTTCTCAGACCCACGTCTTGTTTTTCCTTTTTCTTTTAATCAAAAGTCTTGTTAAAATCAAAACAGTTTATGTAGACCAAGTCAAGAAATTTCTTTAAAATTTTGATATTTAATATTAGTTAGTGTTGCTGCTGATTCAAAGAAAAACAAATTGAGATTTGAAGACGAAGAGAATATTGGAGAAAACCCCTTTCAATCTAATGCAAAAAAGGATCAAAAATTGGGTGAAATCTCCATGGATTTTCTTTTGCTTATTTAATCATCCATGATTTCAGGTATGAAGCTTTCTTCATTATTTTTTATGAGATTTTTATGTTGTCTACGCAACTAAATAAAAAAATTATAAATACATGATAATTTAAATTTTAATAGATTTTCATTGCATGTTAATTGTAACATCAAAATACAAAAATTGTATTTGTTTGCATTGATTTTGCTGCTAAACTAAGAGCATATTATACAAAAAAATCAAGTCCACGATATAATCTCCTTCAAAAATAAAATTGAATTTCTTCTGAAATTTATTTATTTGATCTCTGACTCTGCATGCAAGCTTCAGATTGCAGATTCATGTTTTGAGTCAAAAATTAATTGAAAATATTGTGTTAATCTGTATGTAACTGCGTATTTGATTTTAAAAAAATAAATTAATAGTCATAAAAAAATATATATTAAAGTCTCTGTTAGTTATATTTTGAAACATATTAGAAGAAAAATCAAACCTCAGAAAATTAATTTCATGGACTGATGTTGTATTTGTTGCACCGATGTTGATTGTGTGATGAAAGCCAGTGTTGTATTCAAAGATTGATGATTCTGTGCTAGTACTGCTCTGTTTTTGAATGTCATCTGTGATGTTTTTTTCTTTTTTTGCTCACCTTTTGGCTTCATTCTTCCATATCTATTTCCCTTTCTTTTTGTTATTGGATCCAAAATTTGATCTGTACATCCTGTTACAAAATCAACAAAAATAAATCTGTGTTTATTTTTACCACAATCTCCATTATATATCTCACTT
>NW_025883318.1:0-2257 GCF_002878395.1 Capsicum annuum
CTGCCTCATCTTCTGATTGTACTTCTGAAAATCAGATGAGAGGGCCTTTCTCTAGAGAGAAGACAGCAGGGACAACACTGTCTAGCCATCAGAACACATCACCCTGAAAATAATCCAACAG
This sequence comes from Capsicum annuum, assembly GCF_002878395.1. Lineage (NCBI taxonomy): Eukaryota > Viridiplantae > Streptophyta > Magnoliopsida > Solanales > Solanaceae > Capsicum > Capsicum annuum. Next base: position 122 of record NW_025883318.1, read on the forward strand.
AAGAAACATTTCAAGGAAAATCCACCCGTACAATAGCAACTATACAAAAATTCTGTCAATCATCAAAATCATTGAAAAGAAGAATTCTTACGTCAGCACTGTTGTCTAGAGACTCATTCACGTGTTTTGCAGAATCTGTGTTACCAGTAAGATCAGCAGCATCTGAGCCCCTTTTTTCTTTACCATCATTTAGTACATTATCCACAGGATTGCAGAAATACTGAATTCATTGCAGCAATTTTTCCAGCCATTTGTCACGCTGTGTTTCATCTGTTAGGACTTTGAAGTTTGAAAGGATGATGAAGTATTCTGATGCATTATTGGCAAAACTGCCTGGAGTTTCTGCTATTGGCTGACCAATCTAGATGGTGCTTAATCGTCTCTGGTGACATCCAAAGACATCATGCTCTTTTCCTCAAAAGTCGACTCTCCAACTGGTCTTCTTGACTAACAGGAGCTGCAGAATTATCCTCAGTTTCAAGGTCAGGAAGATGCCCAACTCGTGCTATAGTCTTCTGAACAAGCAGATCAATCTCATGCTGTTTGGTATCTTCATAGTCCTCATCTGTTAACTTGAAAAGCATCCTCTGTTCAGCGTCATATACCTTCTGAACAAAATTACCAGGATGCTCTTTCCTTTTTGGAATCTGCTTGTTTAACGGTACAAAGTGCACCACACACTTTTGCATGACCGACTCCGCCGGGATCTCATCCCGGTGAAAACTAAAGAACAATTCCCTCGCGTCTCTTGTTTGCCAATTTCCACCATCTCTTTTTATTGCCTCCTCAGGTCGGTAAAACCACTGTCCTGTGACCATCATGCTGCCATCCTTGGTCTGAGAAATATCCTATCAGGAGAAAATCTAACTGAGAGTTTGAAAAAGAGATTAAAAGCAATCAGCCACACCACAATTAACAGCCAGAGAATCACGCATCACCAATAATTTCATGCCAAAGATAGAACACCAGTTCAGGAAGCTGCAGAAAGAAACCAAAAAAGAGGGGGGGGTCGTCGACTCTCCGAGAAACAGATCTCAACAGAGACTTATGACATGTTGTTTCCCTCTAGTCCTAAACAACCGGCTAATCTAAGGAAAAAAAAACTCCTCCTAAAACACAGAGATTACCTGCATGTCCCCATGTCTAAATTTACAATAGATTTGATCGAAGGTGGGGGGTACATAAAACACAAATGTGGCATTGCTGCATGTCTTCCTCTTCCACTTCCACATCAGTTCCTCTTCTACTTCCTACCAATCAAAGGAAATACACCTTATAGAAACTAAACCTCCTCTTTTTCGCCCAACTTTTAAGGCAGATTCTATAAATGGAAGTGAAGGAAAATATTAACTTTTTCCAGACTAGTTGTTATTGTTTGTCCGCTCTTTCCTTCTTAGGCTACAATTTAATGTTTTGCTTCTGTTTTCTCCCCTGCCCTTTTGTAATCCAAACTGAGGAAGTTTAATTCACATTTTCAGTAGCAGCACCAAAGAAAAAATATTCTCTGGTGGTGCAATAGAAAAGGCAAACTCGCAATTAAGATTCATGTCGAATTGAGTTAATTTCGCAGTAGAAAGGGAAAGAGGGCAGCCTGGTGCACAAGAGCTCCCGCTATGCACGGGGTCCGGGGAAGGGACGAGCCACAAAGGTCTACTGAACGCAGCCTTGCCTTACATTTTTGTAAGAGGCCATTTCCACAGTTTCAACCCGTAACCTCCTGGTCACATGGCAACAACTTTACCAGTTACTCCGAGGCCCCCTTAAAAAATAAAAGAGAAGAAAAAGAGGCAGCCCTGTGGAAAGGAAAACTACCTAATACATAAGCTTCAGAATAAGCTCAGATTGTGCATTATATCTGATTACCAAAAAATAAATCTTTTTTCTGGTTAACAGTGGTGTTAGGCCAACTTGTGCTGCCCACCAAAGCACAAGTATGTGGAAAGTAATCACCTAATGTTTTCTGTATCTATTGGAATTGAACCCTGGTGTCCAATGTTTACACCCACTTCATGCCATACCCTTGGGTGCAAGTACCAAAAAAGTTATGCATCTTCCAGGGAAAAGGAATTACCTTGATAATTGCCACATAAGGCTTCTAATTTTTTGCTTCTGGAACCAAGAGCACAAGATCCTCCT
>NW_025883319.1:0-1785 GCF_002878395.1 Capsicum annuum
AGTTATTGTAGTATAAAAGATGAGATAAATAATTATGAAATTAATTATTATCTCTAATCAAATAGAATAAAATAATCCTACAATTTATACTGAAATTATTAAACCTTATCACTCATACCAATAAATTACATATTTTTCTAAATCGTTTTCTTACCTATACTTTTCACCAAACCTTGTTTGTAAGAAAAGAAGATCCTAAAAAATAGGCTACGTTGGTTTTGCTTTGAGAGCGAGCAACCACTTACTTTCCTCATTAGGGGTGTACAGACCAAATCGTCAAGTCAAATCGAACCAACGAACCAAATCAAACTGAGAAAAAAATCGACTTATGATTTGGTTTGATTGGTTTGGCGTTAGAAAAAAAATCGACCATTTTTTATTTGGTTTGATGTTAACAAAATAAAAATCAAATCGAACCTGAATCAAACCGATATATATATATATATATTAGTTTAACCGCACGTGAGACACGTGTAACCTTTGATTATTTAAAATTAGACGCTTTTGTCTATTGCGAAAACTTATATAGATATTTATATATAACTTTATTATAAAAAATTAAATAGTAATTTACTCAAATAGAATGGATTATAAATTTTTACAAAGATATCTAATTATAATAACATTGCTTGCTTACAAATCTTATGCCAAAAAAAGACTAAAATTGGACACAACAGTAAAATTAAAACCTTATCAATTACATGCACAAAAGATGATAAAAGAAATATTCCTAGAGAAAAAATGCAATATTGTCGAAGGCAAAAATAATTGAGAAAATAATATCTTAAAAATTTGTGATGAAGAATATTGAATAACGGTCTTTTATATATAAGCGTTCGGATCCTCCTCCTTACATAAATATCAGTCGAATTTTCGTGTTCATATCTCAAATCTATATAGTCAAATTTTTTAAATAGATATTTGAATTATATTTAGTCAAATTCCTACATCTACATTTGTATGTGGCTCCATATCATCAAATCTTTAAATTTAGATTATGAAGATCAAATATTCACATATGATTACAAGCACCTAAGACATTCACATATAAACTAAAACCAACTCAATCAAACCCAACCTTCGATAGAGGAGGGTACTATGCATAATGTGATATTGGTGAAAATGACTATACTACAAACAACTTTTTTGCTTTGATTTTATTTTGTTCTTTGAAATTCCATAGCCGCCTTTTTTATGTTATTCTCATAAATTAGTATTACGATTTTCTTTAACATAAATAACAATTAATATGTCTCACTTACAAATAATATGAATTTCTATAGTGGTTGAATTGTACACAAAAGTTATGATATTACAAAAAAACATGACTCATAAATAAAAAAGAATTTAACCTCTTATCCTAATTCGTGACCTTGATATGTTTTTTTTAAAAAAAGAAAAATGAGATTGGAGCCTTTTTTATGTCACGATAATCAAAATTATGTCACGATTACGCAAAGAAAGTAAAAAAAAAAAAGAGCAATAAACCTTTGATTTTTGACAACTTCATTCGACGGCAACATACTTATCCAATTTTTTGATCAGAAACTTTCAACTCAAAGAGAAACACAAGAAATTATCAAAAGAGAGAATCAATGTCAATTGTTGATTATTATTCTTCATATATAATCTTTAAAGGTATGATTTAAAAGAAATAAATAAAGGCAAAAGGGATGATGATAATGATAGTAAGAAAACACGAGAATCAAAACTAAAATAAAAAGTAAAATTACAATATAAGAATTTATTTCGTATAAATTTTGATCCAAAATATTACTTAAATAG
>NW_025883320.1:0-7005 GCF_002878395.1 Capsicum annuum
ATAGCAAAAGCTTTAGTGCATCGGACTATTCTTTTTTAGTAATGGTAAGACACATGATTTCAAATATTTTTGACGAGTTAAATTGTTGTTGTTATCTTTTAATATGATGCTGTGTATTTTACCCTTAACATTACTTAAAAGATCTTCATAAAATTAAAGATCGAACACATTAAATAGTTAAAAGAATCTTCATAAATAACAAAACAAACAAAAATTGTTCTGCTATCCAATAGTTAATTTGGTTACTATATATTCATTTGACATACATCATAGTAATTTTCGAACTGTTTTGTCGATAAAGAAAAAGAAAAAGTGATTTGTAGTATGAAATCCTTTAAATGTATAAATCTAGAATTTTAGAATTAAACGATCACATACAAGTATAATATATCATTTCAACCTAATTTTTGTAATAATTGATAAGGAATATTCGTGCAGCATACGTACATAAAAGCTAGTACGTACTATATACAGTTTTTCATCACTACGATTGGTTCTACCAGCAAAGAGCTATATACATTTTACTGTAACATCTGCTAATGTACCTCATAGTTGGGTTGTACTTTCTTTAGGTGACAAATGTGATGTTGTACCTGGTCGTTTAAATCAGACCTCTATTTCAGTACAACAAGAAGGAGTTTACTATGGTCATTGCAGTGATATTTGTGGAACTAATCATGCCTTTATGTTGATCATCGTAGAAGTTGTTCCTAGGAAAGATTATGGGACTCGGGTATCCAATCAACTAATCCACAAAGCATGGAAGCTTAAGCGGAAATGAAAGAGGAGGTTGAGGGAAGCCACTAAATTGAGGGAATTCTCTCGCTCGCTCTAACGCTCATTTAGTAGACAGCGAGTGGAGTACATAAGCCCCTTTAGAGATAGGGGTGAGTACTACATGTTAGGGACTGTGGAGTTTTGATGATTGACATGTGAATAAAACATGTTGTGAAAGCTGGTCCATCAAGTGAACAAAGCTGAGATGCAGACAAGTTACTGATAAGATGACTCTGCGTACAAACAGGAGTGGATAAACATTTACCACAGCAGAAGTTGGTTGAGTAAGAAGTCCTATAAAAGAGTCCTATTCAAGAATAAGAGAAACAAGAAGTCGTGCAGAAGTTAGTTTGATCAAGAAGTCCAGCAAGAATAGAAGATAAAGCAAAAGAAACCTATTAAATCTAAGACAGTGAGAGGTGGCAGCTACAAGAAGATGAGTTACTTAATAGAGTCCTACTGAAGATAGAAGTAGAGATCAAAAAGAACTTTATCACAGGATGGCTTAAATACAAGAAACGGTATTCAAAGCCATCATGCAATGCACTGAAAAGATAATCAATAATCAGCAAACAGTTCACATACTTGAAGAAGAACCTGGTCCTTTACTTAGCAAGTCATAGACTGTGTGGAGTAAATAGGTTCTTGGAGTTGTAATGAGTCATTGTTCTAGTCTCAGTGATCTATAAACTGAGTTATGAGTTATGTCTTCAAGTTAGGGAACTCGAAGACTTGGGAACACTTATCTTGGGAAGATTTGTGTTTTTGTAGCGATAGGAGTTAGAAGTTTTAATTCCTAGCTTACAAGAAGTCTTGTAATTTTGTTGATTGTTGAGGCTCAAGAGTTATTAGTGAAGTTGGGGTTAAATCTTGTAGAGGTAGAGGTCATGGTTTTTTACACCTTTCTTGAGCCGGGTGTTTTCCACGTAAAAACACAATGTTCATCTTTTACTTCTGTGAACCACATTTACTTACTTGTTCCGCAGATAGGCAATTAGTAGGGCTTGTACTCTAAAAAGTGGTATCAAAGCAAGGTTGACTTAAATAAGTCTAGCACCTAAGAAAAGAACAACATGATGAATTCCGCATCTCCTACTGGTCACAGTGAAGGTCAGTCAACCACTAGACCTCCACTTTTTGATGGGTCTCACTTTATCTGGTGGAAAGCAAGGATGGAGATATTTATCCAAGGTGAATACTATGAATTATGGGATAGGATTACTGATGGTCCCACTATTCCAATGAAGTTAGTTGATGGTGAACAAGTCAAGAAAGTAAGGAGTGAATTTACTCCTGATGACTTGTTGGATCTGAAGAAAAATACAAAGGCCAAAAACATCTTGGTCTGTGGACTAGGACCTGCTGAATACAACAGGGTATCCACTTGCACTACTGCTAAGCAAAATTTGGATGCACTAGTGAATGCTCATGAAGGCACTTCTTAAGTAAGAAAATTCAGGATCTCTCTTCTTTAGGCATTCAAAATGAAGGAAAACGAAACCCTGCATAAGATGATGACAAGGCTTACCACCTTAACAAATGAGTTGACTTCTTTGGGAAAGGTCATCTCTGAAGAGGAACAAGTTGAAAAGGTACTGAGGGTATTACCTAAGTCAAAATGGAATGTTAAGGTAACTGCAATCAGGGAGGAAAATAAGGGTCTTGAAGGCATGACACTAGATGAACTAGTAGGGAACTTAAGGACTTATGAAATGGAAGTTGATGGAACCAAAGAACAAGAAGCTTCTAAGAAAATCTTAGCATTAAAATTTTCTGATAGTGATGCGGAATTTGAACTTGATAAGGAGCAAGTTGCCTTCATAACTAAAAACTTCAGCAAATTCTTTAAGAAGAAGAAGGGAATAGGTACTAAAAAATGTTCCAATGACAATCCAAATGGGTGCTACAAATGTGGCAAAACTGATCATCAGATCAGAGACTGTCCAGTCTGGAAATAGAATGAAAGAAAGAAAGGGCTGAAAAGGAATTGAAGGCAAAAAGGAAATAGGAGCATGCAATGATTGCAGCCTAGGGATCTGATTCAGATGAAGATGAAGATAACGAAATTGTATTCATGGCTCTTGGAGATTCAGACCTAGATGAAGAAGATGAGGGTTCTCAGATAAGTATACTTGAACTCAAAGAAAAACTACAATTTTTTTCAAAACCAAAACTTGTTTCCTTGATGAGTGCATTGATTGATGATTTCCAAGAGTTAACCTCTGATAGGGATGAATTTTTCAATAGTCTTGCAAGTCTAAAATTTAATCTCATTGATCTAAAGGATTGTTCAGATATTATTGACAAGAAAAATTGCAGTCTCAATAAATAGGTTGCAGAACTTGAGATTTCAAACAATAATCTTAAGTCTGAAGTTCTCAAACTAACTCTCACTGAAATAGAAAAAAGGACATGAGTAGCGAACAAGAAAATGTTGAATTTAAGCTTGTCAAATACAAACAAGAATGCCATGATTTAACTTAAAAAATGAATAAGTTGGTTCAAGAAGTGTCTAAACTAAAAATTGATCTTGAAAGGGCAAATAGGTGGATAAACTCCTCAAGAATTTTTCACAATTTGAGTGAGAGAAATTTTAATGAAAAGACAGGTTTGGGATTCCACAAAAATTTTGATGATCCTAAAGATTTATGTTATATCTGTGGAAACCTTGGATATCCCACCACTGAATGTCCAGTGGCTACAAAAAGTAGATCAAACAGTCAAAACCTGGCCAACAGATCTTCTTAGACCAAAAGAAACAAAACCAGTTCTAGTCAGAGAAACAGGTTGCACTACTTGTTGATTGCCTGGACTAAAAGAAATTTAATTCATTCTTTTACTCATAAAATAGGACCCAAGCTTGTCTGGTTCCTATGTCTAACCATTGATTTCTTTTACAGGAGAAGGTGAAAGGAAGCAAAAGGCACTGGTACTTAGATAGTGCTTGCTCAAGACACATGACTGGTGATAAGAAAAAGTTTTTTTCACTCTCCAAAATAGATGGGGGAGGAGTTTCTTTTGATGATGGAAAAAAGGGAATCATAATTGGAGTTGGAAAGATTGGCTCATCTGAGTCAAAAGCATTGGAGGATGTCTATCTTGTAGAAGGATTAAAGCATAACCTGCTGAGCATCTCACAATTGTGTGACAAAGGTAATAAAGTTATTTTTACTACTGCAAGAGTCAAAGTCAAAATAATGGACACCAAAGAGATTGTGCTCACTGCAAGAAGATACAGAAATGTATACAAAACTGACATCATGGCACTACCAGGACCTGAGTTGACTTGTCTGGATTCTATAGAAAATGATCCCCTCCTTTGGCAAAGAAGACTTGGTCATGTTAATATGAAATAACTAAACATACTTTTATCCAAAGACATGGTAGTGGGATTACACAAGACCAAGTTCAAGGAAGAAAAGCTATGTAGTGCATGTGTAAGGGGGAAGCTGTAAGATCTTTCTTTAAGTCAAAGAACCATGTCAGCACTACCAAGTGCCTTGACCTAGTTTATATAGACTTATGTGGACCCATGAGACTTCAAAAAAGAGGTGGAAAAAGGTATGTGTTTGTAAGATGACAATTCCAGATTCACATGGACCTTGTTTCAAGCCTCTAAAGAAGATGCCTTTGATGTCTTTAAAATTTTCATTAAGAAAATTGAAAAGATACTGGGAACTTTATTAGTTTTTATAAGGTCTGACCATGGTTCAGAACTTGAGAATGTAAAATTCTTGAAATACTGTTCAGCAAATTGTATAGATCACAACTTCTCAGCTCCTAGAACACCTCAACAAAATAGAGTGGTGGGAAGGAAAAATAGAACCTTAGAAGAAATGGCTAGAACAATGATGTTTGCACCAAATATTGCTAAAAACCTTTGGGATGAGGCAATAAGTACTGCAACATATATCATAAATAGATCTATGATCAGACTTATGTTAGAGAAGACTCCCTATGAATTACTAAAAGGAAGAAAGCCTAACATTTCTCACTTTATAACCTTTGGTTGTAAATGTTTTATACACAATAATGGAAAGGATAATCTGGGAAAATTTGATGCTAAAAGTGATGAGAGAATCTTCTTAGGTTATTCACTTCATAGTAAGGCTTGTAGGGTTTTGAACAAAAGAACAAACTGTGTTGAAGAAAGCATGCATGTGATTTTTTATGAATCCTGTGTTAAGACTAACCTTCTGGATAAAGGTGATACTGAGGAATAGGTTATACAACATGGTTCATTGACTGAATATACCAAATATGAAGGCACATCAACAAAAAAATTGAAGCTGAAGGAACAGTGACAGGGGAAACTGAAGCTGAAGGCACAGTGACAGGGGGAACTGAGCCACAAACAACCCTAGCTCAGAACATCAGAAGTGATCCTGGTAGATCACTAAGCTTGATCCCAAAAGGATATAAGTATCAAAGATCACATCCTATTGATAATATTCTTACTGATCTCACCTCTGGGATCACTACAAGGTCTGGATTAAGAAGCATGTGTGCCTTCAAGGCATTTCTGTCAGATATTGAGCCAAATAAGGTAAATAAAGCATTACTTGACACTGATTGGATCATATCCATGAAGGAATGGTTGAATCAGTTTGAGAGAAGCAAGGTATGGCACGTAGTTCCTCTTCTAAAAGATAGATCAGTAATTAGGACTAAGTGGGTATACAGAAATAAAGTTGATGAGCATGGAATAGTTATAAGAAATAAGGCAAGATCGGTGGTCCAAGGATATAACCAAGAAGAAGGAATCGACTTTAATAGGACTTTTTCTCTTGTAGCAAGACTTGAAGCTATAAGATTACTTGTTGTCTTTGCTTTCTACATGGAGATTATTATTTATTAGATGGATGTGAAGAGTGCATTCTTAAATGGGATTCTCAAGGAGGAGGTGTATATTAAGCAATCTCGAGCATTTGAAAGCAAGGAGTTTAATAATCATGTGTACAAGCTAGATAAAGACTTGTATGGTTTGAAACAAGCTCCAAGAGCTTGGTATAAAAGATTGTCAAAATTTCTATTGGAGCATGGACATACCAGAGGTAAAATTGACAATACCCTTTTCTTGAAATCTAATGGAAAGGATTTATTAGTTTTGTAGTATATGTGGACGATATTATTTTTGGCTTAACCAATATAAGTATGACTCGTGAGTTTTCCATACTTATGAGTTGTGAATTTGAGATGAGCATGGTGGGAGAGTTGAATTACTTCTTGGGTTTGCAAATAAAATAGTCAGCATCAGGGACAATGATCCACTAATAGAAATATGTCAAAGAGCTACTCAAAAGATTCTCTATGGAAGAAGCAAAAGAGATCAGTACTCCTATTGCCACCACCACAAAGCTGGATTTAGATGAAACAGGTTCAGTTGTAGAGTAAAAATTGTATAGAGGTATGATAAGATCATTATTGTACATCACACCAAGTAGGCGTAACATTGTGTTCAGTGTAGGGCTATGTGCCAGGTTTCAAGCAAAACCCAAAGAATCACATCTAAAATTAGTGAAGAGAATTTTTAGATACGTGAAAGGAACGAGTGATCTTGGCTTATGGTACCCCAAAGGTAGTAATTTTAAATTTGTAGGATACTCAGATGCTGATTATACAGGATACCTGGTAGACAGGAAAAACACTATAGGGATGGCATTCTTACTTGCATCATGTTTGATTACCTAGTCCATAAAGAAGCAGAACTCAGTAGCTTTGTCTACTGCTGAAGCTGAATATGTTGCTGCAGGTTTCTGTTGTGCTCAACTTCTATGGATTAAGAAACAACTCATGGACTTTGGTATAGATGTTGGTTGTGTTCCTAATTTTTGTGATAATACAAGTGCTATTAACATAGCTAAAAATCCTGTTCAACATAGAAGAACCAAGCATATTAATATTAGACATCACTTTCTTAGAGATAATGTTGAAAAAGGCCATATATCAATTATGTTTTGCTCTACTGAGGAACAAATTGCTGACATTTTCACTAAGGCTCTGAGTAGATAACACTTTGAAAAAATAGGTTAGCCTTGGGGATGATTAAAACTGCATAAGTCTCCTTCAATGCTTGATTAGAATAAGTTGATCTTAAAAAGTGATTGTTGGTTAATTCAGTCTCACACATTTAGTTGTGTATCCTAAGTCTAAGATTTTAGAGTATGTTGACTCATGTATGTGTTGATTTTGCAGAGAGCCTTGATTACAGAAGCAATTTTGTCTATC
>NW_025883321.1:0-1867 GCF_002878395.1 Capsicum annuum
TCTATTTTTGTTTGGGTAGGTTGTTAGGATGAGATGTAAAGGGATTAGGATAGGATAGAATTTGTTAGGAAGTTTGTTATTATTATTTTTGTATTTTGTGAGGGTATAATAACATGGATGAGGGTACACGATAGGATAAAGTAAAAATGGGTAAAAGTGAATAAAATTGAACTTTAAGAGGACAAAATCACGTGTCTACATCATGCTCCCTTTGGATGTAAACACATGGTTTTTTCATACAAAGCAGTAGACAACGAGACTAAATTTTGTCCTGACCTTTATTTAAAAGCACGGAGCAAGAGGAAGGAGGAAAACCAGGTCTTGACTTAGGACATCCTACGTACCCAAATTATGAGGGGATCAATTAACAAGTATCTCAAAGGATTGGAAGGAGACGGACTATACCGAGTTAGAGAGTCGAGTGAGGTTCCATCGAGGTTCCGATCCGCGGCTCTGTCATTACATCAAAAAATGAAAATTACAAGTTAAAACATAAATGAAATTACAAAATCCTATCTATACAGCTTCTGTTGGCTATTGACTCGACTTTTATCACCCTATTATTCAGGTAGGCTCCTGACTTGCAATTTCTTTCAGCTTGTTGCTTGGCTTTCAATTGCTTTGCTTTGTTGCTTGAATTTTTATTTCTTCACCCTATTCTCCAGGCGGGCTCCTGAAATCCAAAATTAAAACTAGAATGAAAATTATCCCGAACAAAAATTATAGTAAGGTAGTATTTCATTTTTGAAAGCGCTGGCCCATTTTACAGGAGGGTCCTGAACATAAAGTAAATTCCCATTTTTCAGGAGCGTCCTGAACATAAAGTAAAATTCTATTTTTCAGGAGGGTCCTAAATTGAAAGTAAATTCCCATTTTCCAGGAGGGTCCTGAACATAAAGTAAAATCTCAATTTTCAGGAGGGTCCTGAATTGAAAGTAAATTCCATTTTTTAGAAGGGTCCTGATCAGAAGGTAAAGTCTCATTTTTCAGGAGGATCCTGAACATAAAGTAGAATCCCATTTTTCAGGAGGTTCCTGAACAGAAAGTAAAATCCCATTTTCCAGGAGGGTGCTGAGCATAAAGTAAAGTCCCACGGATGTGCATTTCCAATGGTAGCTGAATTAAGTGAAGCGAATTTGCCCATATTTCAACAAAGAAAATTTGTCAGTTAAAAACTTAGTGGTGGCTTGCATCTTTTGGCTTCTCAAGTAACTGCCCCAGCACTCGTTCCTTTCATCTGTGTTCCAAATCACTGACACTTGCCCTATCTTGCCCCATCATTGACCCAGATCTAGATTGAGGGAAATGAGTTCTGACTCGAACAATGAGTTTCTATTTTACCATACCTCTGAGGTGCACCCTTTTCCCAAATCTGAATGCTTCCACGAATCCAACAGCCTATCGTTTGACAGACTTCCTTTGTTTTATGTTAAATTACGATCATTTTTCTTTCCTGTGCTGTTCCTTGGATTTTCCTCATATAATTGGAAAGACTAATAGTAAATTTTGAAATCTTTTCTCGCTTGTTTTGACACAGACTTGACTTAAAATTTAAGAAATGATGGTGACTTTTATTTTGATAAATGACAATAAAAAGACAAAAAACATGAATATGTAAATGAAATAAAAGGGCAAAGTCCCATATTCAAAAGAAATAGAACTTATCTAAATACGACAACCAACTCCAATGAGTATGACATGTGTTTTGGATTCAGCTGCCTGATCTTCCGATCCAAACTCCCCATTAGTTGTTGAGTTCGTGCCTTTGCCGCTGAGCCGCTTCTTCAAATCCATTGGACTCATACATCACATTCGATTGACGACATCTTAAAAGACTTTCGCCAACAAATCTCTTTCTTTTCACTTT
>NW_025883322.1:0-4549 GCF_002878395.1 Capsicum annuum
ATATCAAAAATAAAAGGTTCAGAGGGATAATAGGACTTTTATAAAGTTCGAGTGTAGTTGAGATTTCAGGTAAAGGTTGGAGGGGTTATCGATCATTTTCTCAAATAAAAATTATAAAACCATTAAAAAAACATTAACCTAATAACAATAAACTGATAAAAAAAAATTAACCTAATAACTGTTGTAAAGCAAGAAAGAACAAAGAACAAGAGTAGAGAGAGAAGAGAGAGTAATTCGTATTTCTTCTCTTGAGGATGAGAGATTATATGATTGTAAATATAATGAACAAAACCCCTCTATTTATAGGAGAAATTTACTCCTAGTCTAAGTAAAAGACAGATACTTCAAATCCTAATAGATATCAAAGTAGATCTTGATAGACATTCACTATAATGTAAATACATTTATAATACCCCCCCTTAAATGTCTAATTGGTAGATAATGTGCCTCGTTAAAACCTTATTAGAAAAAATCAATAGAAAAAAAATCTAGTGAAGGAAAAAGAGTACACATCTCTAATAATACGCATTTCGGTTGCCTCATTAAAAACCTTACAAGGAAAACCCAATGTGACAAAACCTCGTAAGGAAAAAAGAGTACAGCTCGTATTAACTCCCCTTAATGAGAACATCCTTGACTTTTGCATCTCGATCTTGTGCAGCATCTTCTTGAAAGTTGCAATTGGAGAAGATTTGGTGAATAAATCAGTCACATTGTCAGTTGAACGAATCTGTTGCACGTTAATATCATCATTCTTTTGTAGCTCATGTATGTAGAAAAGCTTTGGCAAAATGTGGTTCGTTCTATCTCCATTTATGAATCCTCTCTTAAGATGTGCTATGTATGCTGAATTATCTCTGTATAAAATTGTGGGTAGATTTTCATATTTCACACCATATTTTTCTCGAATGAAATGTATCATGGACCTCAACCATACACATTCTCGACTTGCTTTATGAATAGCTATTATCTTAGCATGATTCGATAAAATGGCTACGATAGAATGCTTTGTATATCTCCAAGATATGACAGTACCACCACATGTGAACACATAGCCTATTTGAGATCGAGCTTTATGCGGGTCAGATAAGTACCCAACATCAGCATGACCAAAAAGATCGGGACTGCAATCTTTAGAATAAAACAAGCTCATGGGTTTTATCCCATTTTGATGTCTCATAGTAGGAGCAGAAATATACCTTGCTAACAAATTGACTGAAAAGGCTATAGACCTTGTAGTATTTGCAAGGTACATGAGTGCATCAATTGCACTAAGATATGGTACTTCATAACCAATCAGATTCGATATATTTCGAATTTCATCAAATAATTTATTGCTTTGAAAACTCTCCAAGAGTTCCAATGATGTTCAAGCAATAAGCTTATACAATATAAGGATTATAAATAAGTTTCCCAGAAACTTTTATATGCTCCAAGCATTTCGAATCCTTACAAGTTTTCATACAAGTTTTGTCAAAGTGACAATATTCAACATTTTATGTTTGACATCTTCAAGTGTCTGGACTGCAAATCAAATAAGTTAGTGCCTGGACTGCAAATCAAATAAGTTTTCACTTACCAAGATGCATCCTTTCATGTCACTTGATAAATATTTCTACGTCAGCATGCTTAAATTAACGTAGAATTAAGATCCTCATAATCTTTCATAATATTGCGCCAATATTGTGTCAAATATATTGATGATATATCATTTAGTATCGGTTCATAATGCAACATAACATTTTGAGATCTATCACTTCATTATTTTCAGGTACATAAACCTCTCATAAGGTTTCATGAAGTGTTATGCCGTAGACTCTTCAAGAGCTCATTGTCTTCTTATTATGATTATTTGCTCCTTATTTTTCAAGGACTATTTCATTTGGAACCGATTAGTCTACCACGCTTCACGCATGTATAAACTCTGTCCTTTAGGGATACAAAATAAGAGCACTTGCGCTTAATATGAGATGCTTTCGGCATTTGACTTGAATTATCTTTTGAATGAGGATCTGGTGATAATTCCTAACATATTTCATAGCGCTTATAATCTCCCCATCATGTTAGGAAAACTAACATACATCCTCTACTTCTTTGAGGAATCCATCTTTGTGCATTATGGTATATTCATTAATCGTATACCGCACATCAAAATTATTAGATGAAATAATTGATTCCCGACCTTGAATCAATTGAGAGGGAAGAAATAATCATAATTTATTGGTCCAATGCATACAAGTGTTATTGTATGCAACATATCATATTTCAGACCAACACATGAAGCTTTGTTCTCATTAGCGATAGTTTAGCTATTTATCAAAGGCATTCAATGTCAAACCATCATCATCAAGATAACTTTCTTGATTGCACAATCTGAAAATTATGCTCAATTTATATGGAACAAGTAACCTTATGAATGTCAAACGTAGGTTGACCATGAATGTACATGTGATCATCTTATTGATGCATCTTTTCAATATATCACATGATAGATAAACGGGCCCTTATTCACCTTTTATTCTTTTCATATTTTGAGGGATCCAATCCCAAAATTAGTTGGTCCAACCAACTTATCATAAGAACAAGCAACATTAAAATTCATGAAGAATTTTCTAATTCTTCAATATATGTTCAATACTCAGTATGCACATCTTCGGGGTATCACAATCGTTCATGTCAACTTATGAACTTTTAATCTAGTAAACTCCAAGTTTACCATGATATGTGTTTTTGCTTTAGTAAATTTCAGATTTACTATTATATGAATAAATTTTAGATTTACTACTTCAGAAGTATATTTCAAAATTATTCAACCTCTTTTGGAGGTGAGTTGTGATACAATCACAATCAAGTGCACGTTTGCATTAATAAGTTTCTCATTCCTTAGGAATTGAATATAATTGTGCCTTAAGCTTAGAGAATTATGATAGCCTATAACCTCTTCCAAGATTTTGCTACTTCAGAAGCAAATCGAGGCATACATATGATGTAAAGAATTCTTCTCTAGTATTTGTTATGATCATATAAGCGTGTGAAAATATCGTCACTTTTGATAATCATTATCATATTGTCCCTCCACGCGTATGTTCGTACATTTAATCACTTGTCTTCTTTCAAACATATTATGCACTACTACCAAATACACCTCAAGAATGAAGTAAGTTGTCATATTTCAGACTTATCATATATTGCTACCACATTCACTTCATGGAATGGAGCATATTCAAAGGGTCGAATTTCATGACTTTTCATTAAACACCCATTATTTTGCCTTAACCATCATTATATCATCAATATGGTGTATTGAGATTCAAACTCAACATCTTATCCATTCTTAAGCATGAATCGATGGGATTTAAACCTATCATATTATCATCCTTTTTATCATCCTTTTTGATAATATTATTTTTGAGGAATAAATTCAAAATATAAATGGTTCCAAACCAATTATTTTTCCTCAAATTCAATAATAATTATATTAATAGTAGCAAAAGAAAGATAACATAAAGAATTACTAACCTTGAAATCCTTCAAATTTATAATCTCACCTTGTTTGTCAGAGTCTCGTGTTATCGTTTGTCAGAGTCTTGTGCTGATAACGTGTTATAAAGCAAAAAAGAATAAAGAACAATAGTAGAGAGAGTAATTCTTATTTCTTCTCTTAAGGATGAGAGATTATATGATTATAAATACAATGAACAAAACCCTCTATTTATAAGAGAAATTTACTCCTAATCTAAATAAAAGACAGATGCTTCAAATCCTAATAAATATCTAAATAGATCTTAATAAATATTCACTATAATGTAAATACATTTATAACAATAATAATAAACCAACAACATTTTTATCGGTTTAATTTTTACACAACCCTAGGGGCCTGGAGTCGGGTGGTGAGGTTGATAAAAGATTTGGAAAATAATTTTTTCACTTTTAAAGTCAGCTTCCCTTAAATTGGGAAATTAAATCTATTTGGATAAACATCAAACAAGTGAGATTGAAAAACATGCTGTTTTCCAAAAAATATTTTCATTCAAACCAAACGCACTGGACCCGTATAGTCTAGGAAAGACAGAAATATGGAGAATTTACTTTCCTTCCCACCTTTTACCCCTGCAGGTATAGCAGCACCTGGAGTAAAGCAATTACTGAATTTGCCACGACAACTATATTTAATTGTTCGACTATCAGTTTTCCCAAGGATTAAGAATCACCAAACGAAAACTTAAAAGCTTATCTCAAGATAAAGTCGTGATGACTTAAAAGATTACAGCGTTCAACATGAACAGTATATCACGCACACTTCCACCATAGCATAATAACAAGGCCATGTGGTTGAATGTCGACTTCTGTTAATTTGAGCTCAAAAAAGTCTTATTCAAATAAATGGAAAGTGTAGAATGCAGTCATTATCACTTTCCGACTTGCACCAAAACTTCAACCCTAAGGTTTATGAGATGTCTAGTTGTCAACTACCTCGATCAAGGTTGGCTCGTAATCGCTAGGTGCCTCGAAGCCGTGCAGATTCATAAAGGTTGCAGCCACATTT
>NW_025883323.1:0-15904 GCF_002878395.1 Capsicum annuum
AGCAATTCTAAATCATAAGTGACCCCACCTATCCTTCTTAAAATTGGATATGGTCCTATATAGCAAGGACTAAGCTTTCCTTTCTTCCCGAATTGCATGACTCCCTTCATAGGGAAGACTTTTAGAAACACCTAATCACTAACCTCAAATTCCAGCTCCCTTCTCCTAACATCGACGTAGGATTTATGGTGACTCTGAGCTATCTTAAGTCGTTCTCTATTGATTTTTACCTTCTCCATTGCCTGCTGAACAAGATCAGGCCTAAAAAACCATGTTTCAACCACTTTATACCACCCAATCAGTGATCTACATTTTCTCCCATAAAGTGCCTCAAAAGGAACCATCTTAATGCTGGCATGTTAGCTATTATTGTAGGCAAACTCTATCAATGGCAAATGATTTACCCAACTACCATTGAAGTCAATTACACAGGCCTCAGGATGATTCGTTTCGCTTGCCCATCGGTCTAAGGGTGGAATGTAATACTCAGATTCACTTGGGTACCTAAACCCTCTGAAAAGATCGCCAAAACTGTGAAGAGAATTGCCTCGGTCAGATATAATGGATACAGGTTCCCATGCAAGCAAACTATTTCCTTAATGTACAACTTGGAATAATCATCTCCTAAAAAGTTAATTCTTATAGGAAGAAAGTGAACTGACTTGTTCATCTGGTCCACAATTACCCAAATAGAATCATATTGGTTTCGGGACCTTGGAAGTCCTGTTATAAAATCTATATTGATCATCTCCCATTTCCACATAGGGAAGGCTGTCTCCTGGGAAGTACCACTTGGTCTCAAATGTTCCACTTTAACTTGTTGGCAATTCAAACAATTGGAAAAAAAATCACCAACATCTTGTTTCATATTATTCCACAAATATATAGCTTTAAGATCATGGTACATTTTAGTAGATCCTGGGTGAACAACATACCTCGATGTGTGAGCCTCATCAAAGATCCTCTCTCGCAAACTATCCATATTTGGTACACATAGCTTGCCTTGGTACCTCAAAACACCATCACCGCCAATTTCAAATGCCATCACCTTCTGTTGACCCACATCACTCCTAATCTTCATCAAGATGGGGTCTTCGGCCTACCTCTTCTTAACTTCTGCACATAGAGAAGATTTAGCTATTTCATGTAGAACTACTCCTCCATCTTCGAAATCTAGAAGTTGCACCCCTAGATTTTTAAGCCAGTGAATATCTTTCACCATCTCCATTTTTCCTTCCTTAACATGAGAAAGACTGCCCATAGATAATCTACTAAGGGCATTTTCCACAATCTTCGCCTTACCCGGATGATAGTGCAGGCTCATGTCATAATCCTTCAACAGTTCCAACCACCGCCTTTGCCTAAGATTTAACTCTTTCTGTGAAAAGTCATACTGTAAACTTTTATGATCAGTTAAAATATCAACATGTACCCCATACAGGTAATGTCACCAAATTTTAAGTGCAAACACCATGGTCGCTAACTCCAATTCATGAGTGGGGTAATTTTGCTCATGCACCTTTAACTACCTAGATGCATAAGCTACCACCTCACCATGCTGCATAAGCACACATCCAAGTCCCACTCAGGATGCATCACAAAATACTACAAAACCCTCTGTACCTTTGGGAAGGGTCAAAATAGGTGCATTAGTCAACTTGTCTTTTAATTTATCAAAGCTATTCTCATAAGAGTCATACCACACGAATCTCACCTTTTTCTATGTCAACCTGGTAAGCGGAGCAGCTATGGAAGAAAAACTTTCTATGAACCATCTGTAATACCCTGCCAAACCCAAGAAGCTCTGGATATCAGTTGGAGTTGGCTTTAGGCCCTTTCCTAACTGCCTCAATCTCTTGGGGATCTACCTTAATTCCCTCACTTGACACGATATGCCCCAAGAAGGAAACAACATTAAGTGAGAATTCACACTTGGAAAATTTTCCATACAACTTATGATCTTTGAGAGTCTGGAGTATAATTCGGAGGTGACTGGTATAATCCCCCTCAGTCTTAGAATAAACCAACATGTTATCAATAAAAACTGTGACAAACAGGTCTAGAAACAGATGGAACACCCTATTCATTAGGTCCATAAAAGTTGGAAGGGCGTTAGTCAATCCGAAGGACATGACTAAGAATTCATAATTTCCATATCGGGTTTGAAATGCTTTTGGGGGAATATCCGCCTCCCTAACCTTCAAATAATGATACCCTGAATGAAGGTCTATGTTTAAGACGCACTTAGCACCCTGAAATTGGTCAAAGAGATCATCAATTCTAGGAAGGGGATATTTCTTTTTGATAGTGACCTTATTTAACTGATGATAGTCTATACACATACGGATGGAACCATCTTTATTACGTATAAAGATCACAAGTGCACCCTAGAGAGAAATACTACGATGGATAAAGTCTTTGTCAAGAAGATCTGTTAGTCGCTCTTTCAACTCCTTCAATTCTACAGGAGCCATTTTGTATGGCAGAAAAGAAATAGGACGGGTGTCCGTCAATAAATCAATACCAAAATCTATCTCCCTATCAGGTAGTATTCCTGGGAGATCATCGGGAAAGACATCTGGAAATTCATTAATCACAGGGAGAAACTGGAGAGAAGGGATTTCACTATTAGAATCTTTAACTCAAATAAGATGATACAAACAATCTTTGAAAATAAGCTTATAGGCTTTGAGGTAAGATATAATTTCCCCCCCAAGTGCTACAGAGTGCCCTTCCCACTCTACCACTAGTTTATTCAAAAAAGAGAAAGTAACTTTTCAGGTCCTACAGTCTAGTGTAGCATAGCAACAATGGAGCCAGTCCATCCCTAAAATAGCATCAAAGTCCACCATATCAAGCTCTATGAGGTTTGCCACCGTATCATGGCTACAAATGGACACAACACAATTTTTATACACCCTTCTAGACATAATCGAGTCCCCAACAGGGGTGGAAATAGAGAAAGGTTCAGGAATAACTTCAGGCTCAAACCCAAGACTAACCGCCATATACAGGGTCACATAAGAAAAAGTAAACCCAGGATCAAGTAACACATAAACATTATGGGAGAAAATTTGCAACGTACCCGTGACTACATTAGTGAAGCCTCATCCTCCTGTAATTTGATAAAGCATACAATCAATTATGACCTCTCCCAATGGCTAATGTACTGCCTTTCGGAGGTGGTGGTGGTACGGAGGAATTTGCTTGCAGATTAGCACCCCAACATTACCTCTTATTATGGGCCAATATCTCTAGATATGGCCAGGCTAGCAATAAGAATAACATACCATTGTGCTAAACTGACATCTTCCTGGGTGGTACTTTCCACATGTGTTACATCGAGGGTATCACCTAGTAGGTTGTGTCACACTCTCTTATGACTGCATACCCTGTACTCTCGGTCCATGGCTAGGTTGAAAATTCTAAATCGCCAATTAGTTGGAGGTCTGGGCACTAGAGCGTTGGCTGTAAACATAGTAGTACTCCAAAACATTTTCTTCAGCCACCTGTTACCCCGATTACCATCTTAGTGCTGACTATAGTTCTGGTCTTCCGGTCTGGCCCTCTTGGCTTGTACTTCTTTCTCCCTTTCTTTAGCAACCCTCTTCTTTTACTCCTCCACCTGTTGCATATGGATGGACAATCTGGAGAAATCCATATCTCTATTTAACATTTTCCCTTTGTACTCTAATGCCAAGTCATCCAAGAGACCGAATGAAAACTTTCGCATATGGGCCCTTAAGTTGCCCGCCAGTTCCGGAGCATTACGACATAACTGATTGAATTTCAGGGTGTACTCCTTGATGCTCATCTTCCCCTACTTTAGGTTTATGAACTCTTCAGCCTTGGACTCTCTCAACTTCTGGGGAAAGAACCAGTCCAAGAAGGCTTCCACAAATTCTCCCCACACAGAAGGCTCAGCATTATCTCCCCTCGAATATTCCCACTCATTGTACCACTGATTTGTTACCTCTTTCAGCTGATAGGCCACTAGTTCAACCTTTTCCAATTCATCTACATGCATCAGTCAAAAAATTTTATCCATCTCATCCACAAACTCTTATAGGTCCTCCTCCACGTTTGTACCCGTTAACTTAGGGAGGTTTAGTCTCATGAACTGGTCCACCTGTGTAGTCTCGGATGCACTAGAAGCATACCCAATATCCTTTGATCGTCAGGCTTGGGAAGCCACCAACTGTGCAATTATATGCATCGACTGTCTGAACTCCACATTTGATATCTCTCTCTAGAGAGGTTGGGTAAGGTTAGTCCTGCACTGGGGAACCCTAGGTGGCCTGGGTGGACTAGTCTGAATAGGAGAGACTTCTGGGGCAGCAACAAATTCAGTAGTGTGAGCCTTATTACGTGTACTCATCCCATGGGTAGGACGAACATCTTTAGTTTAGGTATTCTATTTATTGGAGCGACGTGGAGGCATGATAGCTTTTGTGAAATATAAGAGACTAATAATTTGGGGACATTCAGACTCTACAGCACAAACTAAACCACAAAGAAGGGGGACATTCCTAAAAGTCTAGTAGCCTCCTTCTTATAAATATGGCGTGCTACACACCCATAAATAAGACTCTACCCAACGCGATTTTGCATACACCCTGGGACGATGTACCGTGCTTTAATACCAAGTTTATCATGAACCAAACTGAGACCCTAGCCGTGATAGGCATCCCGAACCGTGAAGGCCTGAGAGACCTTCTCTACATAGCAATCATACACACTTTCATTTAATATGAAGGAAAATATGGAAACATAAATAATACAGAATGATGGTCATGTACTAAATATAGTTTGTCAATACAGAAACAAATCCATCAACCTTTAGACCATATCTGGTTCAGTCTACGAAATATCTATTACATACTAAATTAATAACTCTCTAGAAATTGGCACAAGGCCCTTAGTCGGACCTAAACCAAAGTAAATAACAATGTCCAAATAAGAAACAGGCCTTCAAAAATAAAGAAAGCTCACCAACTGCACACTTCTATCTGATAACTCTACGGCTCAGCAGGACCTCTGTACTGAGCCTCAAACCCTGAAATATGGGGGTCAATACAATCGTACTGGTGCGCAGAGCAATCCTAAAATAATAACTTTTATTCAACATAGGTGAGAGAAATTTAGAAATAGTTTTATAAATATAACATATAAAAAGAAAACACATGGTCATATTTAAAAGACTCTGAACAATTGTATGAACTCCATGACTCACTCTTTATTTTAATTCTGAGCTAGGTGGTATACCCTACAACTCTAAAATCCTATGAGCTATATGGAATCTGCCCTTAACTCGACAGCCAAGCCCCCAAACCCAGTTTGCCGCAAGAGTTGGAGTCTCTGATATGCCAGAGGGCACTAGGCCAGCGTATGGTCCCACTTGGGGACATAATGAACCCGTATCAGCAAAACACGATTTTGAACTAGGAGTTATTTGAACTCAAGCCTTCTTCGAGCAACCACCTAACCCTTTTTAAGACTATTTTTAGCTCTTTAAGACATGTATTCTCTGAAATCAAGTCTGAAACTCTTACTCTGTTATGGCATTCATTTATATGGTATTGTCATACCATTGTCTTGCAAGTAGTATCTCTAAGCCATAAAGTATTATGGGGAAATCTCTTCATTCAAAACACAAAATTTGGATAACCATACTTCAACAATTTAAGATGATTAATACTTCAAAAACATTTGTCAAATTATATAGGGATCGCTGTTTTCAGCTATTCAGCAAACATGTGGTTATAATACCCCATACTTTTCCTAGAAAATTTCATCTCAAGAATGTCTAGTATTAGCTTTTAAATTAAATGATCACTATTCCATGAGGAATAATCACGATTTTCACTTTTTGTCATATGGAAAATTGAATAAGCTTTCCATCGATATAAGATTTGCCCAAATTCGATAACTGGTCAGAAGTTACGACTATTTCAAGTTACCATCATAAAATAGTGCCATATTAGTCAGTGGTGCACAGCGCCACAAGAGGAAATGGCATTTTGCAAATTCTAGTAGGGGTCCGCGATTACGGCGCGTCGCGACAGGGCCTAAATTCAAAATTGTCCTTTTCCAGTGTCTTAGTGTGATTTCCTCCGCGTAGTGCCAAAGTTCCAGGTCATGAAGGAAGGGGTAATGCGATGGATCCACATCACGCCATCCCTCAATTTCCCAATTGTCAATTTCTAGTGACACGGCGCGATAACGTCGTGTCGCGCCAAAGGCCCAGTTCAGAAAAATTTTACTGAAATTAAATTACGTGTCTAGGGTTAAAAGGGTCAATTTTCTACCCCTATTTAAATCCAATAACACGTGATTTAGCCATTATTCACCCAAAATACACTCTTTTCTCTCAAGTTTCTCTTAAGAAAAAGCTAGGGTTTTCATAGAAGATCTAATTTCAAGAAAATTTCACTGTCAATCTTCACAAAACCATGAACTAAGGTATGCGTAGTGTTCATTCTTGGACTGCTTTCATCGATGAAGCCCAAGAATCTCTTTTCTAAGTTTAAGTTTATGGATTTATTTATGAATTTCATGTTAGGTTAGTTTTGTTTATGTTGAGAATGATCAATTGAATTTAAATCCACGTTGGGTGATAATTTTATGTGGAATTGATTTGTATAGATGTCTATTCATGTGAACCTATGAATAAACCAAGGATGATGAAATTAGAGATGAATCATGATGATTAATTATTGTATAAAGTTGTCTACATGTGCTACGCCTACCATGTGTTTGATTAAATGCCTAGATGAAGGAGCAATGCCCAACTAGTATGATATCATGAAATCCCCATGTATGTACAAGTTATGCCTATCATATGTTTTGATGGAATGCTTCTATAAATTTATTGTGAATTATGATGTTAGTTATATGTTCAAGTAAGTTATGCTTGGTTAGTTACCTACCATCGAGTCCTGGGGGTACTTGTACCCAAAACATTAGCTGTGTACCTTGAGCCATATCATGTTTTTACGATACTCTCTGTCAAGCTATGAATCCTTAGACTTCAAATAGTCTTATGATTTAGGAAAATATCTCCATGATCTTATGACTCAGTCAGTTGTCAGATATCAATAGTATTCTGCTAGTCAAAAAAACTTAGTAACTCAGCTCATGTTTAGTTCAGTAAATCATGTTCAGTGTCCATTCAGATGGGAGTAGGAATTAGCCTGAGTGAACCCAAGGATGGGGACACACACTGTCAGATAATGGTGTGATCCTTTGAAGTTATCCTTGCGTTCTAGAACAATGTAGCCAGCATAGGTCGAGACATCAACACTTTCCGATGAGGGTTGATAAGGTGGATAAGCACTGTCAGATAAGGGCCCCACCATTATCTTTTGAGGACACTATCAGTAAGGGTCGCCCATAGCTTGTCCTTACTAGTGGCACGGTATTGACACCCTTGTAATTGGGGTTACAGATTGGACCCCAACTCAGCCATAATAGTGTATTAGGGGCACGAGAGTTAAATACTACCTCCTACAGTTTCAGGACCAGTCTCAGTAAAAAAACTCAGATAGTTCTTTAGATTCAAGACTTCAGATATAGTCGACTCAAATATAGTAAGGAACTCAGATAGTTCTATTAGATGCAGGACTGTGAGATACAGTTACTCATGTTATCAGTTATATTCAGATTCAGTAATCATGTTGTGATAGTATTAGTTTCAGTTTTTATATCTCATGCATGTATTCTCATGCTTATGATAATTAGTCAATTATTATCATTGCTCATGCATATGAACCCCATACATTCAGCCTACCTCACATGCATACCAGTACATTCAAAGTACTGATGCATTTGCGCTATGGTGTCTTATACCATAGGTTCAGAGAAACGAGCTTCAGATCAGCAGTAGATTCTAGTTTCAGTAGTCAGAGTTAGAAGTGAGTCCTCATCATTTGAGGACATGATTATTCCCAATTATCTCATTAATTAGTTTATTAGTTGGAGTTAGTTGGGGACATGTCCCATCATCTCCTTACTTAGACAGTTTAGTCAGTTAGAGGCTTTCTAGACTATCATGTTTCAGACTTCAGTATTTTTAGTTTTGTTTTATGTATTCTATTACCCCATACAGATGTTATATCTTTCATATTATGTTCAGTATTGAACCTTATGGCCTTTCAGTGTATGTTTTCGCATTATTATGTCATATTATACAGTGTATAGGTACAGATATGAATCATGGGTTAGCTTGTGGTCCTTCGGGTTCATGATCACCGTGTAGCATTCCAGTTCAGTAAATTGGGGCATTACAAACATGGTATCAGAGACTATGGTTCAATAGAGTCCTAGGAAGTCTGAAACCCATATCTATTAGAGTCTTGTACATGGATGTGTTGCACGCCACATTTATGTACAGGAGACTATAAGATGTTTTAGGAATAGTTTCCCCTCTTTCAGTATTAATGTAATACTAGTGAGCCTAATCACAAGTTAATTTATCAGTCTAATCCGCTTCTTCTCTTTATTTCAGAATATGCCTCCTAAGAGACGAAATCAGTCAGCTCCTCAGCCCGAAGAACCTTTGGGTAATCATGTTTGTTATGCGGAGTTCAGGACTGTATTTACCACTCTTGCTCAGTCAGTAGCTACCCATAATGAGCGACCAGCTATCATTTTGGCTAACCCAATGGCCAACTCAGCTACAGCCAGGATTCGGGACTTTACCTAAATGAATCCTCCATCCTTTCATGGGTCCAAAGTAGATAAAAACCCTTAGGAATTCATTGATCATGTTCAAAAAGTGACAAAAATC
The DNA here is from genome assembly GCF_002878395.1 of Capsicum annuum. Lineage (NCBI taxonomy): Eukaryota > Viridiplantae > Streptophyta > Magnoliopsida > Solanales > Solanaceae > Capsicum > Capsicum annuum. Next base: position 8,789 of record NW_025883323.1, read on the forward strand.
ATGGGGGTAACTATTGTTGAGAGTGCTGAGTTAGCCACATACCAGTTACAGGATGTGGCTCATACTTGGTTCAAATAGTGGAAGTCAGAAAGGTCATATAATGCAGGTCCTATAGAGTGGGAAGAGTTTGTCATTGTAATCTTAGACAGATTCTTTCCCCAAGAGCTTAGAGAGGCTAAGGTGCTAGAATTCATCAACCTCAGATAGGGCAATATGATGGTGAAATACTATTCCCTAAAGTTTACTCAATTAGATAGATATGCCCCTCATGTGGTTGCAGAAGAAAGAACCAAGATGAGCAAATTTGCTTCAGGGGTAAATGATAGCATGGTTAATGAGTATAGATCCGCCAGGCTAAATAGTGACATGACTTTAGCCAGGCTTATGATCCATGCTCAGCAGATAGAAGAGCAGAAGATTAAGCTTAGGGAAAAGCAAAATAAGAAAGCTAGGATAGGTAGCTTCAATTTTAGTTAGCCTAAATTAGAAGGAGGAAACCGTTCTCAGTTTTGTCCTAAGTCATCAGTTCCAGCTCCTTCTCCAGCCAGTGCTCTAGTTCCTAAGTTCAGAGATAGAGTACCAGGCTCTAAGTATCAGGGTAGTGTCAGCAATGCCCAAACTAATCCCCTTTGTCAGACTTCTGGTAAGAACCATAAGGGTGCTTGCAGAGCTGGCAGCGATGTCTGTTTTGGTTATGGAAAGCTAGGAGACAAAGTCAAAGATTGCCTTCAGTCAGGTTATCAGAGTTATCTCCACTCCTCAGCTCAATCCAGTCGCCCAAATCAGTAGGGTGCCACCACCAGTGCTACTATCAGGCAACACCCAAATAGACTATATGCTCTTTAGACCCAACAAGATCAAGAAAATTCTCCTGATGTAGTTACTGGTACATTACAGATCTTTCATGTGCATGTTTATGCTTTGCTAGATCTAGGAGCTTCTTTGTCTTTTGTTACTCCCTATATAGCAATTGATTTTAGAATCAGTCCTAAAATTCTAGCAGAGCCCTTCTCAGTCTCTACCCCAGTGGAAAAAAACCATCATAGCTCGGCGGGTATACAAGAACTGCCTGGTTATGATGTTTCAGAAAGTCACTTCAGCAGACTTAGTCAAATTAGAGATGACTAATTTTGATGTCATTCTCGGCATGGATTGGTTTCATTCCTTCTATACCATAGTCGGCTGCAGAAACAGAATAGTCCAGTTTCAATTTCATAATAAACCCATCCTTAAGTGTAAGGTTAGTGTATCTATTTTCAGGGGTCAGCTTATTTCCTACCTTCGGGCAATGAAATGATATCTAAAGGATGAGCCTATCATTTTATTTGAGTTAAGGACACTAGTTCCGAAACTCCCGGCTTTGAATCAGTCCCAGTAGTGAATGAATGTTTAGATGTCTTTCCCTAAGATCTTCCAGGAATTCCTCCCGAAAGGGAAATAGACTTCGGCATTAATCTTATTCCAAATACTCAGCCTATCTCTATTCCACCATACAGAATGACACCATTAAAACTCAAAGAATTGAAAGAATAATTAAAGGATCTATTAGATAAGGGATTCATCAGGCCTAGTGTTTCCCCGTGGGGCGCTCTAGTATTATTCGTGCGTACGAAAGATGGTTCTCTTAGAATATGAATTGATTACCATCAACTCAATAAGATCATGGTCAAGAACAAGTATTCTCTTTCCAGAATCGATGACTTGTTTGATCAACTTTAGGGTGCCAGTTATTTCTCTAAGATAGACCTCAGATCCGGCTATCATCAGCTTAGAGTTAGAGAATATGACTTTTCAAAAATAGCTTTCCGTACTTGGTATGGTCACTTTTAATTCTTATTAATGTCATTTGATCTTACCAATACCCCAGCTACTTTCATGGACATGATGAACCGTGTGTTCAAGCAGTACTTGGACATGTTTTTCATAGTCTTCATAGATGATATTTTGGTCTATTTCCGCACTGAGTGTGATTATACGAACCATCTCAGAACAGTACTTCAGACTCTCAGAGATCATCAACTATTCTCCAAATTCAGTAAGTGCAAGTTTTGGCTAAGGTCAGTAGCATTCCTTGGTCATATTATTTCCGGTGATGGCATTAGAGTTGATCCTCAAAAGACTGAAGCAGTACTAAACTGGCCAAGACCTGTTTCTCCATCAGATATCAGGAGTTTTTTGGGTTTTGTTGGCTATTACAGATGGTTTATTGAAGGATTTTCATCTATTACATCCCGTATGTCCAGATTGACTCAAAATAAAGTTAAGTTTCAGTGGTCAGACCCTTGCAAGAAGAGTTTTCAGGAGTTGAAGACTCGACTTACCTCAGCCCCAGTCTTAGCTCTACTAGATAGTTTAGATGGGTTCATGGCGTATTGTGATACATCCAGAGTAGGTTTGGGTTGTGTCCTCATGCAGTATGGTAGGGTCATAGCCTATACCTTCAGACAACTTAAACCCCATGAGAGGAATTATCCTACTCATGATCTTGAGTTAGCAACCGTAGTCTTTGCCTTAAAGATTTGAAGGCATTATCTCTATAGAGTTTATGTGAATGTCTTCACAGATCACAAGAGTCTTCAGTATGACTTTTCTAAAAAAAATCTCAATCTTCATCAGAGAACATGGTTAGAGCTCTTGAAAGACTATGACATGAGTTTCCTTTATCATCCGAGCAAGGCCAACGTAGTGGCCGACGCTCTCAGTAGGCTATCTATGGGTAGTTTTTCTTATGTGGAGGATAGTAAGAAGAAGTTAGCTCAAGAAGTCCATCAGCTTTCCAGACTAGGCGTTTGCTTAGTCGATTCTTCAGAGGGTGGTGTATGTGTTTAGAGTAGTTCAGAATTATCTCTCGTTTCCGAGGTAAAAGAAAAGAAAGATAGAGATCCCAGCCTGGTCAAGTTAAAAGAGTCAGTTCAGGATTAGAAAGTAGAGGTTTTCTCCCAAGGGGGAGATGGTGTTTTGCGTTGTTAGGGTCATCTCTATGTTCCAGGTGTAGATGACTTAAGGCAGTGAATTTCTATAGAAGCGCATGGTGCACACTACTCTATTCATCCAGAGGCCACAAAGATGTACCATGACTTGCAGGAAATCTATTGGTGGAGTGGGATGAAGAGAGACATTATAGAGTTTATGGCTAAGTGCTCTACATGTCAGCAAGTTAATGTAGAGCATCAAAAGCCTAGTGGGTCTATATAGGAGTTCAGTATTCCTACTTAGAATTGGGAAGTTGTGAACATCGACTTCATGATGGGTTTGCCTCAAACTCGTCATCAACATGATTCAGTTTGGGTCATTAAACACAGAATGACCAAATTAGCTCATTTCCTTCTTAGTCATACCTCTTATTTAGCCGAGGATTATGCCAAACTCTATATTACGGAGTTGGTCAGATTGCACGGTATTACGTTGTCCATTATCTTAAATAGAGGTACCCAATTCACCTCTTATTTCTAGAAAGCATTCCAAAAGGGTTTTGGTACCCAAGTTCATCTCAGTACAACCTTTCATCCTTAGACAGATGGTCAAGCAGAAAGGACTATTCAGAGTTAGAAGATATTATAAGGGTGTGTACAATTGATTTCAAGGAAAGTTGGGATGACCACTTGCCTTTGATTGAATTTGTATACAATAACAACTATCATTCTAGTATTCGGATGGCTCCATTCGAAGATCTCTATAGTAGGAGATGTAGATCTCCAATTGGTTGGTTCAAAGTTAGTGAGGCCTCAGTGATAGGTCCTGACTTAGTATTCGAAAGCCTAAGAAAAAGTCTAATTAATCAGAGAATGACTCCGAGCTGCTCAGAGCCAACAAAAGTCTTATACAGATGTTCATAGAAAAGATCTCAAGTTTGAGGTTGGTGATCATGTCTATCTAAATATCTCTCCCATGAAGGGAGTGAAGAGATTCGGTAAGAAGGGAAAGCTCAGTCCCCGATATGTCGGTCTCTTTAAGATTCTCAATCGTTTGGCAAGGTAGTTTATGAGCCCGAATTGCCTTCAGATCTAGCCCCAGTTCATCCAGTCTTCCATGTCTCTTTTCTCAAGAAGTGTATAGGTGACCTACCAGTCGTAGTCCCTATTCAGAGCATTGATGTTCAGAAGACTCTCTCTTATGAAGAGATTCCAGTCGAAATCTTAGACTATCAGACTCGTAGATTGATGAACAAAGAAGTTCATCTAGTTAAAGTTCTTTAGAAAAATAAGTCCGTCGAGGGAGCTACTTGGGAAGTAGAATAAGACATGCATACCAAGTATCCTCACCTCTTTTTCGCCAACTCAGATCAAGCTCAAGGTAACATTTCTCCTTCAGCATACTCAGTTTCATGTTCAGTGTTCATCACAAACTTGGTGTGCCGTTTCATGCTCATGTTCCCATTATAAACTTGGTATCAAGTACCATTTCATATTTATTCATGCACTCATGTATCAGTTCAGTTATGTAATTATGCATCAGACATGCATTCTCATTGTGAGAAACTTAGTTCTTCAGAACACTCATTCATGCATTCATGAATCAGTTACACATGCATTAGATATGCATGTTCAGTATTATATGTTCAACTTGTCAGTTGTGTCATTCATGAGATCATGTTCCAGTTATTCATGTTTAGTATGTACGTCAGTTTTATTTTCTTCCCTCTCAGTCAGTCTCATTCGAGGATGAATGTTCTCAAGGGGGAGATATTGTAATACCCCGTACTTTTCCTAGAAAATTTTATCTCAAAAATGTCTAGTATTGGCTTCTAAATTGAATGATGATTATTCAATGAGGAATAACCACGATTTTCACTTTTTTTCATGTGGAAAATTCAATAAGCTTTCCATCTATATAAGATTCGCCCAAATCCGATAACCGGGTCAAAAGTTATGACTATTTCAAGTTCCCATTGTAAAATAGGGCCATATTTGTCAGTGGCGCGCTGCGCCACAAGAGGAAATATATTTGGAAAATTCCAATAGGGGTCCATGATTATGGCGCGTCGCGCCAGGGCCAAATTCAGAATTGTCCTTTTCTAGTGTCTTAGCACGCTTTCCTCCACGTCGCGCCAAAGTTCCAGGTCACGAAGGAAGGGGTAATGCGATGGCTCCGCGTCGCGCCATCCCTCAATTTCCTAATTTTCAACTTCCAGTGACATAGCATGATAACGCCTCTTCGCGCCAGGGGCCTAGTTTGGGAAAAATTTACTGAAATTAAATGACGCATCCAGGGTTAAAAGGGTTAATATTTAAACTCAATAACACGTGATTTAGCCATTCTTCACCTAAAATACACTCTCTTCTCTCAAGTTACTCTCAAGAACAAGCTAGGATTTTCATAGAAGATCCAATTTGAAGAAAGTTTCACCGTCAATCTTCACAAAACTACGAACTAAGGTATGAGTAGTGTTCATTCATGGACTCCTTTTATTCATGAAGCCGAAGAATCTCTTTTTTAAGTTTAAGTTTATGGATTTCTTTATGAATTTCATGTTGGGTTAGTTTTGTTTATGTTCAGAATGATCAATTGAATTTAAATCCATGTTGGGTGATTAATTTTATGTGGAATTGATTTGTATAGATGTATATTCATGTGAACCTATGAATAAACCCTAGGATTATGAAATTAGAGATGAATCATAATGATTAATTGTTGTATAAAGTTCTCTACATGTGCTATACCTACCATGTGTTTGATTAACTTCCTAGATGAAGGAACAATGCCCAACTAGTATGATATCATGAAATCCCCATGTATGTACAAGTTATGCCTATCACATGTTTTGATGGAATGCTTTTATAAATGTATTATGGATTATGATGTTAGTTATATGTTCAAGTAAGTTATGCTTGGTTAGTTACCTACCATCGAGTCCTGGGGGTACTTGTACCCAAAACATTAGCTGTGTACCTTGAGCCATATCATGTTTTTACGATACTCTCTGTCAAGCTATGAATCCTTAGACTTCAGATAGTCTTATGACTCAGGAAAAATCTCCATGATCTCATGACTCAGTCAGTTGTCAGATATCAGTAGTATTCCATCAGTCAGTGGAACTTAGTAACTCAGCTCATGTTCAGTTCAGTAAATCATGTTCAGTGTCCATTCAGATGGGAGTAGGAATTAGCATCGAGTGAACCCAAGGATAGGGACACACACTATCAGATGATGGATTGATCCTTAGAAGTCATCCTTGCATTCTAGAACTATTAGCCAGCATAGGTTAAGACATTAACACTATCTGATGAGGGTTGATGAGGGCATTGTCAGATAAGGGCCCTACCATTATCTTCTGGGGACACTATTAGATAAGGGTCCCCACAGCTTGTCCTTACCAGTGGTGCGGAATTGACACCCTTCAAATTGGGGTTATAGATTGGACCCCATCTCAACCATAATGGACTATCAGGGGTATGTCGGTTAAATACTACCTCCAACAGTTTCAGTACCAGTCTCAATAAAAAAACTCAGATAGTTCTTCAAATTCAAGACTGTCAAATACAAACGACTTAGATACAGTAAGGAACTCAGATAGTTCCATCAGATGCATGACTGTCAGATACTGTCACTCATGTTATCAGTTATATTCAGATTCAGTAATCATGTTATAACAGTATTAGTGTGAGTTTTTATGTCTCATGCATATATTCTCATGCTTATGATAGTTAGTCAATTATTATCATTTTTCATGCATATGAACCCCATGCATTCAGCCTGCCTCACATGCATACCTGTACATTCAAAGTACTGATGCATTTGCGCTATGGTGTCTTATACCATAGGTTCAGAGATACGAGCTCCAGATCATTAGTAGATTCCAGTTTCAACAGTCAGAGTTAGAAGTGAGTCCTCATCATTCGAGGATATGATTATTCCCTATTATCTTATTAATTAGTTTATTATTTAGAGTTAGTTGGGATATGTCCCATCAGCTCCTTACTCAGACAGTTCAGTCAGTTAGAGGCTTTCTAGACTATCATGTTTCAGACTTCAGTATTTTCAATTTTGTTTTGGGTATTCTATTACCCCACACAGATGTTATATATTATGTTCAGTATTGAACCTTATGGCCTTTTAGTGCATGTTTCTGCATTATTATGTCATATTATGCAGTGTACAGGTACAGATAATAGTCAT
>NW_025883324.1:0-4044 GCF_002878395.1 Capsicum annuum
TTATTTTATTTTTCTTTCTGTTTATTCGAGTTATTTCAGGGTTGTAAGTATTAAAATTAAAGACGAAATCATGAAATAACTTGAAGCCAAAGTAATTCGAGTGGCTCGCTATCCCATGTGGTTGTCCAATGTTGTTCCCGTACCAAAGAAAGATGGCAAAATTCGAGTGTGTGTTGATTACCGTGATTTGAACAGAGCCAGTCCGAAAGATGATTTTCCACTGCCCAACATTCATATTTTGTTATACAACTGTGCTAAAAACGAGGTTGCCTCTTTTGTGGGTTGCTATGCCGGATATCACCAGATCATTATGGATGATGAAGACGCGAAGAAGACATCTTTTATCACACCATAGGGGACTTATTGTTATCGAGTGATGCCATTTGGTTTGAAGAATGCTGGAGCAACATACATGAGAGCCATGACCACTATGTTTCATGACATGGTGCATAAGGAGATTGAAGTCTACGTGGATGATGTGATTATTAAGTTAAAAAGTTAGGCCGACCATGTTAATAATTTAAGAAAGTTCTTTGAAAGGCTTCGCAGGTATAATCTCAAATTCAACCCGATAAAATGTGTATTTGGAGTTCCATCTGGAAAGATTATCTTGCTGAGAATCCCATCGATGAAGAGTACGAGCCATTAAAGACATATTTTCCTGACGAAGAAGTGTCGTGTGTCGATGAAGTCGTTATAGATGCTGATTTAGGTTGGAGGTTATTTTTTGATGGAGCTGTCAATATGAAAGGAGTCGGAATAGATGCGGTTCTTATCTCTGAATCGAGACAAGATTTTCCGGTAACAGCACAACTTCGATTCTACCGTACTAACAATATGGCAGAGTATGAAGCCTGCATTCTTGGTTTGAGGTTAGCTGTTGATATGAGAGTTCAAGAATTATTGGTGTTGGGAGATTCAGATTTGCTCGTCTATCAAATTCAAGGTGATTGGAAGACGCGAGATTTGAAGCTCATCCCGTATCGACAATGCTTGCAGGAGCTATGTCAACGGTTTGTGTTAGTAAAATTTAGGCATATTCTAACAATTCATAATGAAATTGCTGATGCTTTAGCCACTTTGTCTTCAACTCTCCAACATCCTGATAAAGCCTACATCGATCCAGTGCATATACAGAGTCATGATCAGCATGCTTGCTGTAATGCGGTTGAAGAAGAGCTCGATGGAGAACCTTGGTTCTTGGATATCAAGTGGTACATTCAGTCAGGAGAATACCCAGCATATGCCACCAACGATCAAAAGAGGATTATTAGGCGTTTGGCTAGTGGATTTTTCTTAAGTGGAGGAATCTTGTATAAGAGAACCCCAGATCTCGGACTTTTGAGGTGTGTAGATGCAAAAGAAGCCTCGGCAATCATGGTTGAAATACACTCTGGAGTATGCGGGTCACACATGAATGGTCATGTCTTATCAAAAAAGATTCTTCGAGCAGGTTATTACTGGCTTACTATGGAAAGGAATTCTATTCAATTTGTTCGGAAGTGTCATCAATGTCAGGTACATGGTGATCTGATACGTTCTCCTCCTATTGAGTTGCATGCAATGGCCGCTCCATGGTCGTTCGTGGCTTGGGAAATGGATGTGATTGGACCGATTGAGCCGAAGGCATCAAATGGACATAGATTCATTTTGGTAGCCATTGACTACTTCACGAAGTGGGTAGAAGCAGTAACTTTCAAGTCAGTGACAAAGAAAGCTGTGGTAGATTTTATTCATGCCAATATCAGTTGTAGATTTGGAATTCGTAAGATGATCATTACAGACAATGCTGCCAATCTCAATAGTCATTTGATGCAAGAAGTATGTCAACAGTTTAAGATCGCACACCGAAATTCTACTCCATATCGCCCAAAGGCCAATGGTGCTGTAGAAGTCGCCAATAAGAATATAAAAAAGATACTGTGAAAGATGGTACAAGGATCTAGACAGTGGCATGAAAAGTTGCCGTTTGCATTGCTAGGTTATCGCACCACTGCTCGCACTTCAACAGGGGCAACTCCATATTTATTGATGTATGGGACAAAAGCAGTCATCCTTGCAGAAGTCGAAATTCCCTCTCTTCGAGTCATTGTAGAAGCAGAGATTGATGATGACGAATGGCTAAAAACCCGACTGGAACATTTGTATTTGATTGAGGAAAAAAGGCTAACTTCTGTGTGTCATGGCCAGTTGAATCAGAGGAGGATGGCTCGAGCGTATAACAAAAAGGTCCATCCCAGGAATTTTGAAATCGGTCAGTTGGTATTGAGACGTATCCTTCCTCATCAGGTTGAAGCGAAAGGCAAGTTCTCCCCTAACTGGCAAGGTCCTTTTGTTGTGAAGAAAGTATTGCCCAATGGAGCCTTATATTTGATAGATATTGAAGGCAAAATGGCAGAAATGGCTATCAATGCTGATGCGGTCAAAAGATACTATGTATGATATTTGATCATTTGTTGATGTTATTGCATGTTTAGTACTTGCATTTTGAAGATTGATATGATGAAGGCATTTTATTCTTCTATCCAAACATTGTGTCATCCCTTGTTTACCCATTTGAGCTTCGTTTTATTTTTCTTTCATGTCCCTCTTTTGGAATAAAAATAGAGTCAAAGATAAATATCAAGAAAATAAGAATAAAAGGAAGAGTTCAGAAATAAATAAATAAAAAAAATAAAAAAAAAATCAAAATCAAATCAAAACAAAGAACAAGCTGATGGAACTACGTCCGACCTGATTCTCCTCTCTCGGGAGTGAGATACGTAGGCTGCCCTATTTCGGGCTCGATCCAACCAAATAAAGATCTAAGATTCACCCAATCAACAAAACTGGGGCATGAGTTAATGTGTTGCTTGAGTCGATTCCAATAGTTGTAAGTCCTACCCCTACTTCAAGTATCGTTTGGGCCTCTTACCATTTTTTCTAAACCTTAACCAAAAGCCAAGTTACAAACAAAGAAAGTCCTTCAGATCAATTTTTGATAATATTAAGGCTAAGCATGCAATGGATATGATGATACATTGTGAAGTACCATTTGTCTCCCTCAGCATGAGAAATCAGGAAAAGAAAATAAAAATGAGAGAGTCTTATTGGTGAAAACCCTCACGGAGAGCATAAGGCGATGGTGAGTTGAGAGAAAATAAAAATGAGAGAGTCTTATTGGTGAAAACCTTTGCAGGCACCATAAGGCGATGGAGAGTTGAGAGAAAATAAAAATGAGAGAGTTTTATTGGTGAAAACCTTTGCAGGTACCATAAGGCGATGGTGAGTAGAGAGAAATAAAAATGAGAGAGTCTTATTGGTGAAAACCCTCACGGGCACTGTAAGGCGATGGAGAGTTCAAGAGAAAAGTGAAAAATGAGAAGAAAGAGATTTGTTGGCGAAAGTCTTTTAAGATGTCGTCAGTCGAATGTGATGTATAAGTTCAATGAATTTGAAGAAGCGACTCAGCAGCAAAGGCATGAACTCAACAACAAATGGGGAGTTTGGATTAGAAGATCATGCAATTCAATCCAAAATGCATGTCATACTCATTGGAGTTGGTTGTCGTATTCAGATAAGTTTTCTTTTTGAATATGGGACATTGCCCTTTTCTTTCATTTACGCATTCATGCTTTTGTCTTTTTAGATCATTTATCAAAATAACAGTCACCATCATTTCTTTACATTTTGAGTCAAGTTTGTGTCATAACAAGCGAGAAAGAATTTCAAAATTTACTACCAGTCTTTCCAATTATGTGAGGAAAAGCCAAGGAACAGAGGAAGTCTATCAACCAACAGGCTACTGGATTCGTAGAAATATTCGGATTTGGGAAAAGAGTGCACCTCAAGGGCATGGTAAAATAGAAACCCATTGTTCGAGTCAGAACTCATTTCTCTCAATCTGGATCCAGGTCGATGATGCAGCAAGACAGGGCAGGTGTTAGCAATTTAGAACAAAGATGAAAGGAGTGAGTGCTGGGCAGATACCTGAAAAGCCAAGATCTGCAAGCCACCATTAAGTTTTTAACTGACAAATTTTCTTTGTTGAAACAGGGGTAAATT
>NW_025883325.1:0-6094 GCF_002878395.1 Capsicum annuum
GGTTTCGGGTGTGGGCCTAGGGTTCGGGCTTGCTGTTGGCTAAAAATTGACTGGGCCATGCCAGGAAGGTTGGGGATCGTCCTAGTGTGGTCTGTTTAATTTTTCGTAGCCATTTGGGTGGACAAATGAGCGAAATGGATAGCCATTCGCCCGTTTGTCCACCCAAATGGCTACAAAAAATTAAACGGACCATATTGGGATGATCCCAACCTCTCTGGCAGGCCCCGATCGATTTTAGGCCAATAGCTCGCCCGGACCTTAGGCCCACCCCCGAAATCGTGTGCTATAGCAATCCGATTTGACCCAAAAATGCCCCGTTCGCGCTGTTTTGCCCGTTTGTCCACCCAAATGGCCAGTCAAAATTAAAAGGATCATACTGGGATGATCCACAACATCTCTCGCATGCCTCGGTCAATTTTTGACATACAGCACGCCCAGACACCGGGCCTACCCCTAAAATTGCGGGCTATAGCACATCGATTTGGACCTAAAATGCCCCGTTTGCATCATTACGCCTGTTTGTAGATCCAAATGGCCACGAAAATTTAAACGAACCATACTGGGATAATCCCCAACCTCCCTGGCATGCCTCGATCAATTTTTAGCCCACATCACGCCCGGACCCCAGGCCCAGCCCCAAAATTGTGGGCGATAGCACATCGATTTTGCCCAATAATGCCCCATTTCTGCTATTTCGCCCGTTTGTCCACCCAAATGGCCTCAAAAAATTAAATGGATCATATTAGGAAGATCCCCAACCTTCCTGGCATGCCCCGATGGAGTTTTAGCCAACAGCACGCCCGGACCCTGGGCCTACCCCAAAATCATGGGCTATAGCACACCAATTTGGCCCAAAAATCCCCCGTTCACGTCGTTTCGCCTATTTGTCCAACCAAACAACCATGAAAAATTAAACAAACCACACTAGGAAAATCCCCAATCTCCCTGGCATGCCCCGATCGATTTTTGGCCCTCAGCACGCCCAAACCCCTGGCCCACCCCCAAAACCGTTGGCTATAGCACACCGATTCAGCCCAAAAATACCTCGTTTGTGCAGTTTCGATCGTTTGTCCACCAAAATAGCCACGAAAAATTAAACAAACCACACTGGGATGATCCCCAACCTCCCTGGCATGCTTCATTTGATTTTCAGCCTGCAGCACGCCTGGAATCCAAGCCCACCCCAAAAATTGTAGGCTAATAGCACACCGATTTGGCTTGAAAATGCCCCATTCGTGCTATTTCACCCGTTTGTCCATCCAAATAACCACGAAAATTTAAACGGACCACACTGGGATGATCCCGAACCACCCTAACACACCCCGATCTATTTTTGACCCACGACACTCCGAAATCTCGGGCCCAACCCCAAAATGGTGGGCTATAGCACACCTAGTTTGCCCAAAAATGCCCTGTTTGCGCTGTTTTGCCCATTTGTCCACCCAACTGGCCATAAAAATTTAAACGGATCACATTGGGACATCCCAACCTCCCTGACATACCCCGATCAATTTTCGTCCCATTGCACGCCCGAACCCCAGGCCCACCCCCAAAACTATGGACTATAGCACACCAATTTGGCTCAAAAAATGCCCCGTTTGCGTCGTTTTGCCCGTTTATCCACCCAAATAGCCATGAAAATTTAAACGGACCACAGTGTGATGATCCCCAAATTTCCTAGCATTCCTTGATCGATTTTTGTCCCACAGCATGCCCGGACCTCGATCCCACCCCCAAAATCAAGAGCTATAGCACACTGATTAGGCCTGAAAATGCCCTGTTCGGTCTGTTTCGCCCATTCGTCCACCTAAATATCCACGAAAAATTCAACGGACCACACTAAGATAATCCTTAACCTCCCTAGCACGCCCTGGTCAATTTTCAGCCCTCAAAACACCCAAACCCCGGCCCAAAATGCCCAAAAATGCCCCATTTACGTTGTTTTGCCAGTTTGTCCACCCAAATGGCCACAAAAAATTAAAATGACCATACTGGAATGATACCCAACCTCCCTGGCATTCCCCAGTCAATTTTTGGCCCACAACATACTGAGACCCTGGGCCCACCCAAAAACCATGGGCTATAGCACATCGATTTACCCTAAAAATGCCCCGTTCGCGACGTTTTACCCATTTGTCCACCCAAATGGCCATGAAAAATTAAATGAACCATACTGGGAAAATATCCAAACTTCATGGCATACCTCGATCAATTTTTGGCCATCAGCACAACCGGAACCCTGACCTACCCTCTAAACCGTTAGCTATAGCACACCGATTTGGCCCAAAAATACCTCGTTCGCGCAGTTTCGACTGTTTCACCACCCAAATAGCCACAAACAATTGAACGGACCACACTGGGATGATCCCCAACCTCCCTGGCATGCTTCAGGGATTTTCAGACCGCAGCACGCCTGGACCCCAGGCCCTCCCCCACATTCGTGGGCTACAGCACACCGATTTGGATCGAAAATGAATTGTTCGCTCGATTTCACCCGTTTATCCACCCAAAAGGCCATAAAAATATAAACGAATCACACTGGGATGATCCCCAATCTCCCTAGTATGGCTCGATTGATTTTTGTCCCACAGCACTACCAAACCTCGAGCCCACCCCCAAAACGCTGGGCTATAACACACCGATTTAGCCTAAAAATGCCCTGTTTGCGCCATTTTGCCCATTTGTCCACTCAAATGGCCATTAAAATTTAAACGGACCACACTGGGACGTCCCCAACCTTCCGGACATGCCCCGGTCAATTTTTGGCCCATTATACGGTCGGACCCCAGGCCCACCCCAAAATCGTGGGCTATAGCACATCGATTTGGCCTTAAAATGCCCCGTTCATGGCGTTTCGCCTGTTTGACCACCGAAATATCCACAAAAATTTAAACAGACCATACTTAGATGATCCCCAAACTTCCTAGCATACCCTGATCGATTTTTGGCCCACAGCACGCCTGGACCTCAGGTCCACCTCCGAAATTGTAAACTATAGAACACCGATTTGGCCAGAAAATGCCCTGTTTGGGACGTTTTGCCCGTTTGTCAACCCAAATGGCCACAAAAAATTCAACGAACAACACTGAGATAATCCCCAACCTTCCTAGCGTGCCTCGGTTGATTTTCGACCCATAGCACGCCCAAACCCCAAGCCCACCCCCAATATCGTGGGCTATAACACACCAATTTAGCCTAAAAATGCCTCGTTCATGCCGTTTCACCCGTTTATCCACCCAAATGGCCACAAAAATTTAAATGGACCATACTTGGATGAACCCCTACCTCCCTGGAATGCCTCGATTAATTTTTGGCTTCCAGCATGCCCAAACCCCGGGCCTATCCCCGAAACTGTGAGCTATAGCACATCAATTTGGCCTAAAAATGCCCCGTTCGCGCCGTTTTGGTCGTTTGTCAACCAAAATAGCAACAAAAAATTAAATGGACCATACTAGGATGATCCCCAACCTCCCTAGCATGCCTCGATCAATTTTTATCCCACATCAAGCCAAGACCCCGAGCTCACCCCCAAAACTGTGGGCGATAGCACACCGATTATTCTAAAAAATGCCCCGTTCACACCGTTTCACCCGTTTGTCCACCCAAATGTCCATAAAAATTTAAATAAACTACACTGGGATGATCCCTAACCTCCCTGGCATGCCCCAATTGATTTTTGGCCCACAGCACGCCCGGACTCAGGGTCCACCCCTGAAACCGTAGGCTATGACACACCAATTTGGCCCAAAAATACACGGTTTGTGTCGTTTTACCCATTTAACTGTAGGATATAACACACTGGGATGATCTCCAAGCTTCCACAGCATGTTTAGAATCTGAGCCCACCCCCAAAACCATGGGCTAGAGCACATCGATTTGGCACAAAAATGCCTCGTTCGAGCCGTTTTACCCGTTTGTCCACCCTAATGGCCACAAAATATTAAATGGACCACACTTGGATGATCCTTAACATCCTCGGCATACCCCTGTCGATTTTCAGCCTACAACATGCCCGGACCACGGGCCTACCCCCCAAACCGTGGGCTATAGCACCCTAATTTGCCTCAAAAATGCCCCATTCTCGCCATTTCGCCCGTTTGTCCACACAAATGGCCACAAAAATTTAAACGGACAACACTAGCATAATCACCAACATCCCTAGAACGCCCCAGATGATTTTTAGCCACAGCAAGCCAGGACCCCGAGCCCACCCCCAAAACCATGGGCTATAGCACACCGTTTGGCTCGAAAATGCCCTATTTACATCATTTCGCCCGTTTGTCCACCAAAATGGCCGTAAAAAATTAAACGGAGCATACAAGGATGATAACCAACCTCCATGGCATGCCTCGACCAATTTTTGGCCCACAACGCATACAGACCTTGGGCCCAACCCCAAAACTGTGGGCTATAGCACACCAATTTAGTTCAAAAATGCCACATTCATGTCGTTTCATCTGTTTGTCCACCCAAATGGCCACAAAAATTTAAACGGACCATACTGGGATGATCCCCAACCTCCCTTGTATGCCCTAGTGAATTTTTAGCCCATATTACGCCCGGACCCCGGGCCCACCCGTATAACCGTGAGTTATGGCACACTGATTTGGCTTGAAAATGCCCCATTCGCGCCGTTTCACCCGTTTGTCCACAAAAATAGCCACAAAAAATTAAACGAACCATACTAGGATAATTCCCAACCTTCCTAACATGCCTCGATCAATTTTCGGCCTACAGCAAGCTCGGACCCCAGGCCCACACCCAAAACCGTGGGCTATAGCACACTTATTTGGCTTTAAAATGCCCCACTCCTGCTGTTTCGCCTATTTGTCCACCCACATGGCCACAAAAATTTAAATGGACCACACTGAGATGATCCCCAACCTCCCTAGCATGCCTCGAACGATTTTTTGCCCACAGCACGCCTGGACCCTTGGCCCACCCACGAAACCAAGGCTATAGCACACCAATTTTGCCAGAAAATGCCTTGTTCGCGTCATTTCGTCCGTTTGTCCACCCAAAGCCACAAAAAATTAAACAGACCATACTTGGAAGATCCCCAACCTCCTTGGCATGCTCTGGTCAATTTTTGGCCTACATAACGCCCGGACCCCGAACCCACCCCCAAAATAAAAGCCTATAGCACATCGATTTACCCCGAAAATGCCCCGTTCACGCTATTTCGCCCCTTTGTCCACCCAAATAGCTACGAAAAATTAAACAGACCACATTGATCCCAACCTCTCTCGTATGCGCCGATTGATTTTTGTCCCACAGCATGCCTGGACCCCTGGCCCACCCCCAAAACTGTAGGTCATAGCACATCATTTTGGCCCGAAAAATGCCCCGTTCACCCAGTTTCACCCGTTTGTCCATCCAATTGGCCAGGAAAAATTAAACGGACCAAACTGAAATGATCCTTAACCTCCCTGGCATGCCCCGGTGTATTTTCGACTGGCAGAATTCCCGAGCCCACTCCAAAAACCGTGGGACATAGCACATCGATTTGGCCCGAAAATGCCCCATTCGCGTTGTTTTGCCCGTTTGTCTACCTAAAGGGCCACGAAAATTTAAACAGACCATACTTGGATGATCCCAGACCTCCCTGGCATGCCTCAATTGATTTTCAGCCCACATCACAACCGGACCCCGGGCCCACCCCCTAAACCATGGGCTATATTACACTGACTTGTACAGAAAATGCCCCGTTCATGCCATTTCGCTCATTTGTCCACCCAAATGGCTACGAAAAATTAAACAAACCACACTAGGACGATCCCCAACCTCCCTGGCTTGGCCCAGTCGCTTTTTAGCCAATAGCAAGCCCGTACCCTAGACCCACACCCAAAACCGTGTGCTATAGCACACCGATTTAGCCTAAAAATGCCTCTATCGTGCTGTTTCACCCGTTTATCCACCCAAATTGTGGGCTATAGCACACCAATTTGGCCTAAAAATGCCCCGTTTGCATCGTTTCACCTGTTTGGCTACCCAAATTTCTACAAAAATTTAAACGGACCACACTAGAATGATCCCCAACCTCCCTATCATTCCCCGATCCCACTCCCAAAATCATGGGCAATAGCTCACCGAT
>NW_025883326.1:0-9196 GCF_002878395.1 Capsicum annuum
AATTTTACCAATGTGATTCCCACGCTTGTTGTGTGCCTTAATCCTAATAGATGTCGTCTTTGATGAGAATGTTTTTTCAGATAACAGTGGTAGGTTTGCAGCACTCTGGCTAGTTACCCATACTTCACTAGATCCAAAGCAAAGCTCACCATGGCTAGCAGGGATATTGAAAATTCGCTCATTGACCCGACTCAGGATCACAAGGAAGAAAGTTCAAAACACAATGATGAGGTAGTAAGGCTCAGGCAACAACTAATAGATTTTTACCGGGCATGGGCCAGCAGAATGCCTCCTCCTCCTCCTCTCCCTGAAGGTCTTGGAAATATCTCTAATTGCCCACCGCTCTCTCAGGTGCAATTCTCTGCTCCTACTGAGTCGCCTAAGCACGTGCCAGGATTCACTTTGCGACATTATTATCCTGGCAGTCCTGGTGTGCCCTTGGCAGCTCCCCAACTAAGACACATTACTCAGCCAGCGCCACCGATCACACTGATATTCGTGTCTCTAACACCACCTGAAGCTCCCATATATGCTATGCATCCCATAATGGGGCTTTCTAAGTCTGCCAGTGAGCCAGTATTGAAGATTCCAGATAGTCAGTATTATGCCCCGGAGCCTACTTTGAGAATGAATGAACTGTATGGGTACACTCAGCCACCTACATTTCTATTTGATACAAAGAAACCTGTCGCAATAGAGGAACAGGAAATCATAGCACGGAAGTTGAAAAGTTCAGAACAGGCTATGAGGAATTTGTAGGGAATCGGAGATTATAGGAGTGTTTCCTATAAAGATCTTTGTATGTTTCCAGACATCAACCTTCGCCTTGGTTTTAAAATGACCAAGTTCGAGAAGTATGTAGGGGACGGTGATCTCGTGGAACACTTGAGACGTTATTGCAACTAGCTGAGGGCTGCAGGCAGAAGGAAAGAGTTGCTCATGGCCTTCTTTGGCAAGAGTCTTTCTGATCTGGCTTCAGAATGGTTTATCGATCAAGATATCGACAAGTGGAACAGCTGGGATGACTTAGCTTCTGAGTTTGTTCAATATTTTTCGTATAACATCGACCTAATTTTGGACGAAAAATCCTTGGTCAACATGAAGAAGAAAAGAACTGAAGGTTTTAAGGAATACGCGATAAGGTGGCGTGAATAGGCCACTAGGGTGAAGCCTCCAATGAAAGAAAGTAAGTTGGTAGAGGTTTTTATTCAACCACAGGATGAGACCTATTTTGAGTATTTACTTCCGGCAATGGGAAAGTCTTTTATTGAAGTCCTCAAAATAGGGGAGATGATAGAGGACGGAATCAAGACCGGTCGAATAGTGAGTTTTGCTACATTAAAAGCCACCACACAAGCGATTTAAGGTGGATCTGGCCCATTCAGAGGTAAAAAGAAGAAAGAGGATGTGGCGACTGTCGTAGCTGGAACCCATTCCTATCCCAAATGACCACCTCTCCCCTATCCCCAATCCCAAGCCCAAGTCTACGCCCAAGCTCCATATATTCCTCCTCACCATTACTACCCTCCATAAAATACTTTATATTTTATTCCACCATCCCCGTACCTAGTATATAGCGCATAAACATATGCCCAAACCCTTTCTTACCAGCAGTGGCGCACGCAAGCTCTACAAAATTGCCTATTCGCTCCACCGAATTACCAAATCCCCTCCAGACCTGGTTTTTAACCTAGGCTCGAGTATAAGAAAGAGAAGGCGGTCAAAAATCAATTCACACCTCATGGGGAGTCATATGCTAGCCTGTTTGATAGGTTGAGAAATTTGAAGGTCTTAAGCCTAGTTCAAGGAAGGCTTTCAAACCCACTACAGAGGAATCTCGATTATTCTTTAAGGTGTGCGTACTGATCTAACATACTAGGCCATGATATCGAGAAATGCTGGCATTTATAGAGAGCTTTCCAAGATTTAATTAACACAAATTAGATACTGGTCCAAGCCCCAGAGGGTCCAAACATTAACAAGAATCCACTGCCAACCCATGCTGAAACCAATATGTTAGAATTGATATATGATGGGAAAGAGTCTTCAAGGTGTTATAAGCCTATTTTTAAGGTACAGACCATTGAGGAGAGATAGGTGAATATAGTAGAGTCTTTGAAAGCAATGTCATTGAGCCAGGAAGGAATGAGAGAATATAAAGCCCAAGAAAGCACAAAGAAACCCCTAATCACAGTACAAGGCGCTAGAAGGTATGTTGATTTAAGTCAAAATAAACCTAAGTTGACAATGGTAGGAGCTCTAAGTCACCCCATATTGACGGTGAAAGGAGCACTGACAACGCCTATTATCCTCAAATCGGTGACCCAACCTCTGATAGTTGATACGAAAAGGGTTCCCTAGAATTATGGGCGGACTGTGATGACCTATCACGGGAAATAAGTAGTGGAAGATATAGATAAGGTAGGGGGTTTGACTAGGTCAGGAAGATGCTTCGTGCCTGAAAGTTTAAGAAAGTCTAAGCCAATTGTGAGTGGACCATCGTTTATCAAAAAGCCTATCACCGAAGAAGAAGCCAAAGAATTTTTGAAAAAGATGAAATTGGCAGAGTATTCAATAATAGACCAGTTGAAGAAAACCCCTGCTGTTGCACTCCAAGGAGAATCGTGATATTTTACTGAAGGTATTAAATGAAGCATACGTTCCTAGGGAGATTACAATAAATCAGCTTGAGAAAATTGTTGGAAAAATCTTTGAGGTTAATTGTATCAGCTTTTCTGACGATTAATTGCCTGTTGAAGGTACAGGGCATAACTGGGGCCTTTACATTATAGTGAAGGGTGAAGATTTCTACGTCACTCATTTTATTATTGATGGAGGTTCAAGTGCTAATATTTTCCCTATTTCTACTTTGCAAAAGTTAAATATTGGTGCTGATAGGATCAGGCCCAACAATGTATGTGTCAAGGATTTCAATGGTGCAAAATCAAAATCCATTGGCAAAATAGAACTAATGTTGACCATAGGGCCTGTTGAGTTCGCCATAGAGTTTCAAGTATTGAATATAGACTTCTCTAACAATCTATTGTTGGGAAGGCCGTGGATCCACAAGGCCAAGGCGGTTGTATATACACTGTACCAAATGATTAAGTTTGAGCATGACAGGCAAGAAATGGTTATTCATGGTGAAGGAGATTTGTCCGCCTGCGAAGATTCTCCCTTGTCTCTTATTGAAGCAAATAATGTAGAGGAGACATTCGTCTATTAAATTTTTGATACAGTACCAGTGAATTATATCCTTGAATGGCAGGTTATACCGGGACTACAATTGTCTTCCGCTTCTATCATGATGGTGAGTGAACTTTGGAAATACGAATTTGAGCCAGGAAAGGGTTTGGGAGCGTCTTTGCACGGTATAGTTCATCCCATATGTCTGAGTGAGAATGTGGGCATGTTTGGTCTCGGATTTGAGCCTACGGTTGAAGATCTAAAGAAAGCCAAGGGAAGGAAAAAGGAAACATGGTCACTCCCTTGCCCAATGCCACTACTCAGTGAATCATTTGTTAAGAGCAGTATCACAAAGCATGTGGAATTTGAAGTTGAATTAGTTGATGACTGCCAGAACCTTTTTATTGATGTTGATATGGTCAAAGCAGGAGAAGGTACCAGTATGGAAGACGTGCAATTCATAGGTCCAGCTGTCCCACTCAATAATTGGAAAGTCACTCCTCTCCCCATCAGGAGGGAGTTTTGGTAGTTTATTTTGTTTTTCTTTCTATTTATCCGAGTTATTTCAGGGTTGTAATTCGGATTTTAGTTTGTTTATGTTATGTTGGCATCTATGTTTAAACCCTTCTATCTTTTTATTTAATGAAATGCAATGTCCTTTTTAATTCATGTCTAATATATTTTTTTATTTTTTTTATATACAGTTCTCTTTATGCTGATTCTAATGACATGACATGCATGCGAAATTTTCAGCCTGACCTCAAAATCCAAACTAATCAAGATGTAATGAAGCAGGATGGGGAATATGATGAAGAAGAAGCACTAGAAGAAATAAGCAAAGAGTTGGAACAGTTTGAAGACAAACCGAATCCTAATTTGAATGAGACTAAGCCAATAAATCTAGGGGATCAAGAGGATGTTAGGGAAACTAAAATCAGTGTACATGCTTTGCCACAGCTAAAAGATGGAATGATTCAAGCATTAATTGATTATAAGGATGTTTTTGCATGGTCTTATAATGATATGCCTGGTTTAAGCACTGAATTAGTGGCTCACAAATTGCCAACTGATCCCGCATTCCCTCCTGTCAAACAGAAGTTGAGGAAGTTTAAAACTAATGTAAGTATTAAAATCAAAGAGGAAATCATGAAACAACTTGAAGCCAAAGTAATTCGAGTGGCTCGTTATTCCATGTGGTTATCCAATGTTGTTCCCGTACCAAAGAAAGATGGCAAAATTTGAGTGTGTGTTGATTACCGTGATTTGAACAGAGCAAGTCCAAAAGATGATTTTCCACTACCCAATATCCATATTTTCCTAGACAACTGTGCTAAACACAAGGTTGCCTCTTTTATGGATTGCTATACCGGATATCACCAGATCATTATGGATGATGAAGATGCAGAGAAGACATTTTTTATCATACCATGGGGGACTTATTGTTATCGAGTGATGCCATTCGGTTTGAAGAATGCTGGAGCAACATACATAAGAGCCATGACCACTATGTTTCATGATATGATTCATAAGGAGATTAAGGTCTACGTGGATGATGTGATTATTAAGTCAAAAAGTTGGGCCGACCATGTTAGAGATTTAAGATAGTTCTTTGAAAGGCTTCACAGGTATAATCTCAAGCTCAACCCAGCAAAATGTTTATTTGGAGTTCCATTTGGAAAGTTGTTGGGGTTTGTAGTCAGCCGTCGGGGGATTGAATTAGATCCGTCAAAAATCAAAGCTATTCAGGATTTGTCCCCGCCCAAGAATAGGATGGAAGTGATGAGTTTACTTGGTAGGCTGAACTACATTAGCAGATTTACTGCTCAACTCACAACCACTTGTGAGACCATATTCAAGTTGCTGAAAAAGAGTGCTGTGGTAAAATATACTGAAGAATGTCAGGAAGTGTTTGATCGAATCAAAAGATATTTGTCAAATCTGCCCGTGCTGGTACCCCCGGAGCCTGGTAGGCCTTTGATCTTATATTTATCAGTCATGGACCATTCTTTTGGTTGTGTCCTGGGTCAACATGATGTCACAAGCAAAAAGAAGCAGGCTATTTATTATCTTAGCAAGAAGTTCACCGCATATGAGGCCAGGTATACTCTTCTTGAAAGGACGTGTTGTGCCCTAACTTGGGTAACACAGAAGTTGAAGCATTATCTCTCATCCTATACTACTTATCTCATCTCCCGCATGGATCCTTTGAAGTATATCTTTCAAAAGCCTATGCCGACAGGTCGATTGGCGAAGTGACAAATATTGCTTACCGTGTTTGACATTGTATATGTGACTCGAATCGCCATGAAATCCCAAGCCTTGGCAGATCATCTTGTTAAGAATCCCATCGATGAAGAGTATGAGCCATTAAAGACATATTTTCCTGACGAAGAAGTGTCGTGTGTCGATGAAGTCGTTATAGATGCAGATCCAGGTTAGAAGTTGTTCTTCGATGGAGATGTCAATATAAAAGGAGTCAAAATAGGTGCGGTTCTTATCTCTAAATCAGGACAACATTTCCCGGTAACAGCACAACTTTGATTCTACTGTACTAACAGTATGGCAGAGTATGAAGCCTGCATTCTTGGTTTGAGGTTAGCTGTTGATATGGGTGTCCAAGAATAATTGGTGTTGGGAGATTCGGATTTGCTTATCCATCAAATTCAAGGTGATTGGGAGAAGCGAGATTTGAAGCTCATCTCGTATCAACAATGCTTGTAGGAGCTATGTCAACGGTTTGTGTTGGTAAAATTTAGGCATATTCCAAGGATTCATAATGAAATTACTGATGCTTTAGCCACTCTATCTTTAATGCTCAGACATCCTGATAAAGCCTACATCGATCCAGTGCATATACAAAGTCGTGATCAGCATGCTTACTGCAATGTGGTTGAAGAAGAGCTCGATGGAGAACCCTAGTTCTTGGATATCAAGCGGTACATTCAGTCATGAGAATACCCAACATATGACACCAATGATCAAAATAGGACTATTGGGCGTTTGGCTAGTGGATTTTTCTTAAGTGGGGGAATCTTATATAAGAGAACCCCAGATTGGGACTTTTGAGGTGTGTAGATGCAAGAGAAGCCTCGGTAATCATGGTTGAAAATACACTCTGGAGTATGTGGGTCGCATATGAACGGTCATATCTTATCAAAGAAGATTCTTCGAGCAGGTTATTACTGGCTTATTATGGAGAGGGATTCTATTCAATTTGTTCGAAAGTGTCATCAATGTTAGGTACACGGTGATCTGATACATTCTCCTCCTGCTGAGTTGCATGCAATATCCAATCCATGGCCGTTTATGGCTTGGGGAATGGATGTGATTAACCGATTGAGCCGAAGGCATCAAATGGACATAGATTCATTTTGGTAGCCATTGACTACTTCACAAAGTGGGTAGAAGCAGTAACTTTCAAGTCAGTGACAAAGAAGGCTGTGGTAGATTTTGTTCATGCCAATATCATTTGTAGATTTGGAATTCCTAAGATGATCATTACAGAAAATGCTGCCAATCTCAATAGTCATTTGATGAAAGAAGTGTGTCAATAGTTTAAGATTGAACATCTAAATTCTACTCCATATCGCCCAAAGGCCAATGGTGCTGTAGAAGCCGCCAATAAGAATATAAAAAAGATCTTGTGAAAAATGGTACAAGGGTTTAGATAGTGGCATAAAAAGTTGCCGTTAGCATTGCTAGGTTATCGCACCACTGTTCGCACTTCAATAGGGGCAACTCCATATTTATTGGTGTATGGGACAGAAGCAGTCATCCCTGCAGAAGTTGAAATTCTCTCTCTTTGAGTCATTGTAGAAGCAGAGATTGATGATGACGAATGGGATAAAACCCGACTGGAACATTTGAGTTTGATTGAGGCAAAAAGGCTAAAGTCTGTGCGTTATGGCCAGTTGTATCAGAGGAGGAATTTTGAAGTTGGTCAGTTGGTATTGAGACCTATCTTTACTTACCAGGTTGAAGTAAAAGGCAAGTTGTCCCCTAACTGGCAAGGTCCCTTCGTTGTGAAGAAAGTATTACCCAATGGATCCTTATATTTGACAGATACTGAAGTAAAAATGGCAGAAATGGCTATCAATGATGATGCGGTCAAAAGATATTATGTATGATATTTGATCCTTTGTTAATTTTATTGCATGTTTAGTACTTGCATTTTTGAAGATTGATATGATGAAGACATTTTATTCTTCTAATCCATGCATTGTGTCATCCTTTGTTTACCCGTTTGAGCTTTGTTTTATTTTTGTTTCATATCCCTCTTTTGGAATCAAAATAGAGTCAAAGATAAATGTCAAGAAAATAAGAATAAAAGAAAGAGTTCAAAAATAAAAGAAAAAAAATCAAATCAAAACAAAGAACAAGCTGATGGAACTACGTGCGACCTGATTCTCCTCTCTCGGAAGTGAGATACGTAGGCTGCCATATTTCGGGCTCGGTCCAACCAAATAAAGATTTAAGATTCACCCAGTCAACAAAAACTTGGGCATGAGTTAACATTTGTTTGAGTCGATTCCAAAAGTTGTAAGTTCCACCCCCACTTCAAGTGTCGTTTGAACCCCTTGCCATCCTTTTCTAACCTTATCCAAAATCCAAGTTACAACCAAAGAAAGTCCTTCAGATCAATTTTTGATAATGTTAAGGATAATCATGCAATGGATATGATGATACATTGTGAGGTACCACTTGTCTCCCTCAGCATAAAAAATCAGGAAAGAAATACAAAAATGAGAGAGTCTTATTGGTGAAAACCCCCGTGGGCATCATAAGGCGATGGTGAGTTGAGAGAAATGAAAATGAGAGAGTGTTATTGGTGAAAAACCTAGTAGGAACCATAAGGCTATGGTGAGTGGAGAGAAATAAAAATGAGACAGTCTTATTGGTGAAAACCCTCACGGGCACCGTAAGGCGATGACGAGTTCAAGAGAAAAGTGAAAAGTGAAAAGAAAGAGATTTGTTGGCAAAAGTCTTTTAAGATGTCTTCAATCGAATATGATATATAAGTCTAATGTATTTGAAGAAGCAGCTCAGCAACAAAGGCACGAACTCAACAAAACATGGGGAGTTTGGATAGAAAGATCAGGCAGCTCAATCCAAAATGCATGTCATACTCATTGGAGTTGGTTGTCGTATTCAGATAAGTTTTTTTTTTGAATATGGGACATTGGCCTTTTCTTTCATTTACATATTTATGCTTTTTGTCTTTTTATGTCATTTATCAAAATAAAAGTCACCATTATTTCTTTACATTTTAAGTCAAGTCTGTGTCAAAACAAGCGAGAAAGAATTTCAAAATTTACTACCAGTCTTTCCAATTATACGAGAAAAATCCAAGGAACAACACAGGAAAGAAATATGATCGTAATTGAACATGAAACAAAGGAAGTCTATCAACTGACAAGCTGTTGGATTCGTGGAAGCATTCAGATTTGGGAAAAGGGTGCACCTCAGAGGCATGGTAAAATGGAAACCCATTGTTCGAGTCAGAACCCATTTGGAACAAAGATGAAAGGAACGAGTGCTAGGGAAGATACCTGAGAAGCCAAAAGATGCAATCCACCACTAAGTTTTTAACTGACAAATTTTCTTTGTTGAAATAGGGGCAAATTCGCTTCACTTAATTGGGCTACCATTGGAAATGCATATCCGTGAGACTTTACTTTCAATTCAGGACCCTCCTGGAAAATGGGAATTTACTTTATGTTTAGGACCCTCCTGAAAAATGGGAATTTATTTTCTGCTCAGGACCCTCCTGAAAAATGGGATTTTACTATATGTTCAGGACCCTCTTGGAAAATGAAAATTTACTTTCAGTTCAGGACCCTCCTAAAAAATGGGAATTTATTTTCTGCTCAGGACCCTCCTGAAAAATAGAATTTTACTTTATGTTCAGGACCCTCCTGAAAATGGGAATTTACTTTCAATTCAGGACTCTCCTGAAAAATGGAAATTTACTTTATGTTCAGGACCCTCCTGGAAAATGGGAATTTACTTT
>NW_025883327.1:0-1375 GCF_002878395.1 Capsicum annuum
TATTGAGAATATTCAGTCATGCATTCCTCTAAGGAATGCCTAATATTATCTTCTAAATTGAATGATGACTATTCCACCAAGAATTTTCATGATTTTCACTTTTTTTCTTATGGGAAAATAAATAAGCTTTCCATAGATATAAAATTCACCCAAATCTGATAATCGGGTCGGAAGTTACGACTTTTTCATCTTCCTGTCATAAAACAGCACCGTATTAGTCACTAGGAAACAAAGGCAGACATGCATTCCAAGTATGCTCACCTCTTATTTGCCAACTCAGATAAAACTAAAGGTAACAGTTCTCCTTAAGCTTACTCAGTTTCATTTTTAGTGTTCATCAAAAACTTGGTATGAAGTTTAATGCTCTTGTTCCCATTATATACATGGTATCAAGTACCATTGCATATTACATCATGAAAACATGTATCGGTTAAGTTATGTAATTATATATCTGACATGCATTCTCATTGGGAGAAACCTAGTTATTCAGAATATTCAGTCATGCATTCGTCTAAAGAATGCCTAAAATTATCTTCTAAATTGAATGATTGCTATTCCACCAAGAATTTTCAAGTTTTTCACTATTTGTCTTGGGGAGAATTAAAAAAGTTTTCCATCGATATAAAATTCACCCAAATCTGATAATCGGATCGAAAGTTACGACTTTTTCATGTTCCTGTCATAAAACAGCACCGTATTAGTCACTGGGAAACAAAGGCTGACATGCATACCACGTATGCTCACCTGTTATTTGCCAACTCAGATAAAACTAAAGGTAACGGTTTTCCTTAACCATACTCAGTTTCATTTTCAATGTTCATCGAAAACTTTGTATCCAGTTTCATACTCATGTTGCCATTATGTACATGGTATCAAGTACCATTGCATCTTACATCATGAAAACATGTATCGGTTAAGTTATGTAATTATATATCGGACATGCATTCTCATTGGGAGAAACCTAGTTATTCAGAATATTCAGGCATGCATTCGTCTAAAGAATGCCTAATATTATCTTCTAAATTGAATGATGACATTCCACCAAAAATTTTCATGATTTTCAATTTTTATCTTGGGGGAAATTAAAAAAGTTTTCCATCGATATAAAATTCACCCAAATCTGATAATCGGATCAAAAGTTACGACTTTTTCATGTTCCTGTCATAAAACAGCACCGTATTAGTCACTGGGAAACAAAGGCAGACATGCATACCATGTATGCTCACCTCTTATTTGCCAACTCAGATAAAACTAAAGGTAACAGTTTTTCTTTAGCATACTCAGTTTCTTTTTCAATGTTCATCAAAAACTTTGTATCCAGTTTCATACTCATGTTCCCATTATGTACATGGTATCAAGTACCATTGCATATTAC
>NW_025883328.1:0-2404 GCF_002878395.1 Capsicum annuum
AAATTAAAGTAACATTTTTAGGGTGGGTTGTAAACAGAAAGTAAAGACCCATTTTTCTGGAGGGTCCCGAACAGAAAGTAAACTCCCATTTTTCAGGAAGGTCCTGAAGAGAAAGTAAAATTGCATTTTTAAGAGAGTCCTGAACAGAAAGTAAAGCCCTATTTTTCAGGAGGATCCTGAATAGAAAGTGACATCCCATTTTTCAGGAGGGGCCTGAAAAGAAAGTAAATTCCTATTTTTATGGATGGTTCTGAACCGAAACTAAAGTTGCATTTTTCAGGAAGGTCATGAACAGAAAGAAAATTCCTATTTTTCAGGAGTGTCTTGAACAGAAACTATAGTCCCATTTTTAGGAGGGTCCTGAACAGAATGTAAAATCCCATTTTTTAGGTGGGTCCTGATCAGAAAGTGAAATCCCATTTTTCAGGAGGGTCCTAAACAGAAAGTATAATCCCATTTTTCAGGAGGGTCCTACAAAGAAAGTAAAATCTCAATTTTCAGAAAGGTCCAGAACAGAAAGTAAAGTCTCATTTTTCTGGAGGGTCTTGAACAGAAAGTAAAATCCCTTTTTCAGGAGGGTCCTCAACAAAAAGTTAAATCCCATTATTTAGGAGGGTCCTGAACAGAAAGTAAAACACTATTTTTAAGGAGAGTCCTAAATAGAAGTAAATTCCCATTTTTCAGTAGGGTTCTAAATAGAAATTAAAATCCCATCTTTTAGGAGGGTCCTGAACAAAAAGTAAAGTCCCATTTTTCAGGAGGGTCCTGAACAGAAAGTAAAATCCCATTTTTTCAGGTGGGTCCCAAACAGAAAGTAAAGTCCCATTTTCCAGGAGAGTTCTGAACAGAAAGTAAAATCCTATTCTTCAGGAGGGTCATGAACATATAGTAACCTCCCATTTTTAAGGAGGGTCCTTAACAGAAAGTAAAATCCGATTTTTTTTAGGGTCCTGAACAGAATGTAAAGTTCCATTTTTTAGGAGGGTCCTGAACAGAATGTAAAATACTATTCTTCAAGAGAGTCCTGAATAGAAACTAAAGTCGTATTTTTCAGGAGGGTCCTGAACAGAAAGAAAACTCCTATTTTTCTGGAGTGTCCTTAACAGAAACTATAGTCCCATTTTTTAGGAGTGTCCCGAACAGAATGTAAAATCCCATTTTTCAGGTGGGTCCTGAACAGAAATTGAATTCCCATTTTTCAGGAGGGTCCTAAACAGAAAGTAAAATCCCATTTTTCAGGAGGGTCTTACAAAGAAAGTAAAATCTCATTTTTTAGGAAGGTCCTGAACAAAAAGTAAAATCTCATTTCTGTGAAGGGTCCTGAATAGAAGTAAAATCTTATTTTTAAGGAGGGTCCTTAATAGAAAGTAAAATCCAATTTTTCATGAGGGACCTGAACAAAAAGTAAAGTTCCATTTTTTAGGAGGGTTCTGAACAGAACGTAAAGTCCCATTTCTTAGGCGGGTCCTGAATACAAAGTAAATACTAGTCCTAAGGAGGGTCCTGAACATAAAGTAACCTCCCATTTTTTAGGAAGGTCCTGAACAGAAAGTAAAGTCCCATTTTTCTGGAGGGTCCTGAACAAAAAGTAAAATCTTATTCTTCCGGAGGGTCTTGATCATAAAGTAACCTCCTATTTTTAAGAAGGGTCCTTAACAGAAAGTAAAATCCCATTTTTGTGAGGGTCCTGAACAGAAAGTAATGTTTTATTTTTTAGATGGGTCCTGAAAGAACGTAAAGTCCCATTTTTCATGAGGGTCCTGAACAGAAAGTAAATTACTGTTCTTCAGGAGGGTCCTGAACATAAAGTAACCTCTAATTTTTTAGGAGGGTCTTGAACAGAAAGTAAAGTCCTATTCTTCAGGAGGGTCCTGAACAATAAGTAAAGTCCTATTTGTCAGTAGGGTCCAAAACAGAATGTAAAATCTCATTTTTCATGAGGGTCCTCAACAGAAAGTAAAGTTCTATTTTTCAGAAGGGTCCTGAACAGAACGTAAAGTCCTATTTTTCAGAAGTGTCCTGAACAGAAAGTAAAATACTATTCTTCAGGAGGGTACTAAACATAAAGTAACCTATCATTTTTTAGGAGGGTCTTGAACAGAAAGTAAAGTCCTATTTTTCAGGAGGGTCCTGAACAGAAAGTAAAGTCCTATTTTTCAGTAGGGTCCAAAACAGAATGTAAAATCCCATTTTTCCAAAGGGTCCTGAACATAAAGTAAAGTCCCATTTTTTAGGAGGGTCCTGAACATAAAGTAAATTCCCATTTATCAAAGGGTCATGAACATATACTAAAATCTCATTTTTAAGGAGAGTCCTGAACAGAAAGTAAAGTCTCATTTTTCGGGAGGGTCCAAAATAGAAATTGAAGTCTCATTTTTTAGGAGGGTCCTGTACAGAAAGTAAA
>NW_025883329.1:0-5970 GCF_002878395.1 Capsicum annuum
AAAGAACTAGTCGAAGGGGGTTCAACGTCTACATTATATACATGAAAAATCATTTTAAGCTTGTATAAATAGTAGTATAATATTTTGCCGAAGGGAGTTTGAATGAACTCCCTCACTATTAGTTAGCTTCCCCCGTCTTTCCTCATACCCATTATATTCGACCTCTTATACCACATATAAAAAGTAAAAAAAAAAACGAAATCAAGCCTGACAAATAAAAGTAAATCGAAATAGTATAAGATATAGAGGAGTTGTTTTGATACGCCATATAAGGAAATTAATCATTTTCTCACCGTAAAGCTTGGGATTAGCTATATCTCAAAATTATTTTAATTCATTATTTATAGTAAATCGAAATAGTATAAGATACTCCATGAGTTGTTTTGATACGCCATATAAGGAAATTAATCATTCTCTCACCGTAAAGCTTGGGATTAACTATATCTCAAAATTATTTTATTTCACTATTTATAGTAAATCGAAATAGTATAAGATATAGAGGAGTTGTTTTGATATGCCATATAAGGAAATTAATTATTTTCTCACCGTAAAACTTGGGATTAGCTATATCTCAAAAGTATTTTATTTCACTATTTATAGTAAATCGAAATAGTATAAGATATAGAGGAGTTGTTTTGATACACCATACAAGGAAATTAATCATTTTCTAACCGTAAAGCTTGGGTTAGCTATATCTCAAAATTATTTTATTTCACTATTTACAGCAAATCGAAATAGTATAAGATATAGAGGAGTTGTTTTGATACGCCATATAAGAAAATTAATCATTTTCACACCGTAAGCTTGGGATTAGCTATATCTCAAAATAATTTTATTTCACTATCTATAGTAACTACTATTTATCTCATCATGTACCAAACGACCCGGTGTCTACAAGCACAAAAGAGTGATTTTTATTGTATTTTCTTGTTTTGGTCTCATAGTCTTATAGTAATCTTGGATCACTTTAGTCTTTTTGAGACAAAAAGTGATCTTTCTTGGTATTTTCTTGTTTTGCGTCAGTGAAAAAAATATACATATATATATGTTTTTGATAATCATAGTGTCTGAGCCAGCTTTTACAGATAATATTTTTGTCTTTATTGGAATTTGAACCTTTGACGTCATAGTTGTGACTCATTTCATTGACCGCTAGGCGACACCGTTGGGTGGGTGAAAAAGTTAATATATACAATATGGTTGTGAAGATGATGAAGTGTATGTCATGGCCACCATTATTATCATCAAAGAAATATAAGGCTAAGATTACTGTGAATTGCCTTAAAGGTTTCAACGTTTTGTTAAATGAGAAAATGGGGGTCCAAGAAAACTTGTCCGTTATAGTGAAATGTTGTTGTTGAAGATCTCTGATATAGTGAGGTCTGGCTGTTATTGAGAACTGTATGTTATCTGAATATCTAGTGCTTGTACCTTTGGTGTCTTGAAATTGGGTGTTATTTGTATTGTTTTACGAATCCTGGTCATGTTATACAACTTCTTGGGATGATAAATTTCTTGAATTTCCACAAATTAGGATACTTATTTTTTCTTTTATTGGTTAGGTTGATGCTTAGTTTTGATTATTTAATCATGGTGATTCAGTATATTGCAGCATCATTTGTATGAGCCTCTCCAGAGGACATGTTAAACAAGAGAAGCTTAATAAAATTCATCATCAATATGGTTTTTACTGAGTTTTATTACTCCTAGAGTACTAGTAGCTTAGTGAGTTTAACAGTGGCAAAGCCAAGAATTTCGCCTAAAGTGTCCAATAGATATACACAGTATAATTTTCCGACATGCTACGGGCGTAAAGTGTGTTTTAAATTTGTTATATTGATGTCTAAGAAACTGTTACTGACATGCACTGGGAGTCAGAAGCTTTTTAAGCCTTCTGGAATGTAATGATAGCCTTTCAATGGATCCACTTTCTGAGCTTGTGGGGTTCATTTATTTTGATGTTATATGGTGGATGGTGAGACCTACTGTATTCATTCATATTTTTCTCTTAGACATATACAGCTGTGTTTTCTGGATAAGGAAAAAAGAAGCATTATGGGCATAGTCTATTATTAAATAAAAATAGTAGCAAATGATTAGGCACCTTGAGGATTATGCCTTCCCAAAGTTGTTTTGGTGTGCGTCCAACAATTGGTTTTTAAGGGAAGAAACAATAGGAGTTGTTAATGATAAATGGTTTGAACTTTTTAATGACTACTTCTTTCATTGGTTCAACGTGTTGCAGCGACCTCCAAATGCACCGGTTAGTAGGTGTGAGACCATGGTGACCAAGGTGTTAAAAGGAGACGAGATAGACCTATAGAAGTTGTCTCGAACGACCTATAATTTCTTGGAATCAATGCAGACTTGGTTAAAGATAGGACACAATGTAGTATCAAGACTCATATAGGCCATATCTACTAGTTGGAAATAGGTTTTAATTATTTTCTTTATGTAACTTATTTTCACTTGTATTTTTATTTGGTATGATGATGGCAAGTGTTGAGCTTAAATGGAATAGTAAATTCTTATATCTCAACTTGTTTGAGACTGAAGCAAGTTGTTCTTCTTCCATAGGAACAACATTGGCCTTAGCTGCATGTTCCTTTGACTGCTTTGAACCTATTGTTCATGATAATCGTATGTTTTCCAATCCACGGGTGTATTATTTCGTGCTTCTAATCCTTTAGTGTTGGTTTTAGCTTTTCATCGACACTAATTTCTCTATTGAACACGTTTTCTTTGTGTTCGATTTCATTGTTCATTTACTCCCTTCTTTTTATTTATTCATACTTCTGCTGAATCAGGGTACAAGCAAAGGACCAAATCAGAAGGTACCCGTACTTTCGGCTGCAACATTGAATCTTGCAGACTTTGCTTCAGTAGCTGGAGATAAACAAGAGGGCATTGAAATTTTCATTCCTTTGGAAGTCTTTGTTGGCAGCTTCAAGAGTTGCCTTTCACTCTATGTAAGAGAAACTAAAACACATGCTTTTTGCTTGCGTTCTTGTATTCCTGCAGCTACGTGAATATATTATCTAATGCGACTGTTTCCTAAAGATATGTTCATATATTTGTTGACAGCTAGTGCTCAACCTTGTGGAATTGAGGAACAGTCACGAAGCTTCAGAGACATTTCCGAAGTTTATCATGTTTGCTCCGGTATCTCCGAACCCTGGAAAGGCTTTGTTGACAGACAGAAATGGGGGTGGTTCTTTAAAAGCAGGTCTGCAAAAGTTTAAATTTTTGAAAGTAATATCTTCTAGGCGACACAAGAAGGCATATCATGCAGAGGAAGGAAGCAGCAGTGATGGAAGGAACTCAGTTAGAAGTGAGGATCCCGATTATGTTTATCCTATGGATACAGATTCACTTGATGAGGATTCGGAAGGAGAATCTGAGGAAGGAAAAGAGGATACAAGTGTTCAAAAGTTATTCAGTTATGAAGCACTCGTCTATACAAACCATGCTGGTGGATTCAGTTATGAAGCACTCGTCTATGCAAACCATGCTGGTGGATCATTTTGTTCAAATATAAGCGGCAGCAGCAGTGACGAGGATTTAGTCCACTACAGCCATCATATATCAGACACAAGGCACAAGTACCCTGAGGATACAACTGCAGCAAATCAATCTGCAGAGTAGAGTTCAAAACGTAGTCTTCTTTCCTGGAGGAAGAGGAAGTTGAGTTTCAAATCTCCTAAAACCAAGGGGGAGCCATTGTTGAAGAAACATTATGGAGAGGATGGTGGAGACGATATAGACTTTGATCACCGACAGCTTTGCTCATCCGACAAGTCTTCTTCTAGGGTACGTCTCCTTTTTTCTTGCGTTCTTTGTCATGTTTGAAGAGTCATTTTTTATCTTCATGTCATGGTCTGATCAGCGTGCAATAACTTGTACACCAATGTGCTTGGCGAATTGAAGATTACAAAGTTTGGTAGCTTTCTTTAGTAGCTTAGTCTACTTGTACATTTGTATCAAGTATCTAACTGCTGAGGTTTTCTTGTTCATGATTGAAGATATATGTCATGACTAGTCCTCTTACTAATGTGTGTAGATCATACAGGGGCACAAATCCACGGAAACTTCTCCGATTTCAGTCTCTGAGTTTGAAGATGAAAGTTTCGTTGTGGGTAGTTGGGAGCAGAAAGAAATAATAAGCCATGATGGACAAATGAAGCTGCAGACTCAGATCTTCTTTGCTTCGATTGATCAACTAAGTGAACGAGCTGTTGGTGAAAGCGCTTGTACAGCCTTGGTTGCTGTCATAGCTGATTGGTTCCACTGCAATCCTGAAGATATGTCCATCAAGTCCCAACTTGATTCTCTTATCTGTGAAGGCTCGATGCAGTGGAGGGATCTTTGTGAAAACGAGACCTATACGGAACGTTTCCCAGATAAGCATTTTGACCTCGAGACAGTTCTCTAGGCTAAAGTGCGTCCTCTCTTAGTAGTCTCAGAAAAATCATTCATTGGGTTTTTTCATCCTGAAGGAATCGAAGAAGAGGAAGGATTCCACTTCCTTCATGGTGCCATGTCTTTTGACAACATATGGGATGAGATTTTTAAGTCCGCTCAAGAAACTCCTCGTCATGGCGACTCCTGTGTTTACATTGTGAGTTGGAATGACCACTTCTTTATCCTCAAGGTTGAAAAAGACGTGTACTATATCATTGACACACTTGGGGAGAGGCTTTTTGAGGGTTGTAATCTGGCATATATCCTCAAATTCGACAAAGATACAACAATTATACAAGTACCTAGTGAGTCTCAATAATCAGATGATAAACCATCTTGCTATAGAAAAGAGAAAACTGATGTCAAAGAGGTTGCGGATGAAAGAAAAATTGTCATGAGCACCAACAGCGACGACAGTACGCAGGAAGACAGGGCACCTGAAAAGAACATCATTTATAGAGGTAAAGAGGCATGTAAAGAGTACATTAAGAATTTTTTGGCAGCAATCCCTATTAGGGAGTTACAAGTTGATGTAAAGAAAGGATTGATGGCATCGACACCCCTTCATCAGCTCCTACAAATCGAGTTCCACTATACAATGAGCTTTGTCCCCAAGTTTGAGGAGTCGTCTTCAGAAGAACTGATTGCTAACAGTTTGGCCATAGTACCATCGGCAGCAGCAAAATAAGCAACGATTGGTAAAGCTTTACGAGTATATACATAGCGCTAATCCTTTTTGTTCTACATACCATTTAGGAATTTTGACCTGGAGAGTTTCTTCTTTGTTTTCATTCGTATATGAGTGTAACTAGCTCAACGGTATCTTCTTTGTCTTTTTTTCTTCATACTCGAGGAATGCTAATGCTAATGTAAATGACTATGGCACTGCTCAAGAGTACTTTTCTATGGTTCTCTCAAAGAGGGAAGTTGAGATAAATGAATACATTAGTTCTATACTCCTCTTGATTATTATTGTTTTGTTTTTATTTGAAAACCAACCCTAGTAGTTGAAGGTATTCTTACCCTTCACCAGTCAAACGATTTTCGTCGACGCTGCTTTTGAAGGGGAGCCTTGGATTAACCGGTAAAGTTGTTTCCATGTGACCAGGAGGTCACGAGATCAAACCTTGGAAACAGCCTCTGCCAGAAATGCATGGTAAGGCTGCGTACAATACACCCTTGTGGTGGGGCCTTTCCCCAAACCCTGCGCATAGCGGGAGCTTTAGCACAGCGGGCTGCCCTTTTCAATAGTAAGAATTAAGAAAGTATACTTCACCATCACACTGTGTACATTAGGAGAATCACTTTTCTCTGGCTTTGGATCAAGGACAATTATGCGTGAGCTCGAGTCGTCCAAATCACTCATTGGTACCTGAACAGCAGGATAGGCTGACAATAAAGTTTATGTGTGACTTATAGCTCACAAGTTCGAGCTACGAAGTCACACTGGTACTTGCACATCCGGATAGGTTGCTTACATATATACCAGTCATAGGTTTGTGTCGTGGA